>NC_052147.1:139123884-139384259 GCF_902713615.1 Scyliorhinus canicula
TCCAAGCACAGGGTAAACAGTCAGCCACCGCCAGCAACACTGCTTCAAACTCTCATTTCATGCGTAGCCACTAATACTTGATTGCCATTTTGACATCTTATTCCCCCCCCCCCCACAGCCCTTTGTCCCTCAGTTTATCTCCTCCTTCCTCATCCCTTTGCGGAAGGTGATGGTGGTAGGGCTTCAGTCCCTTGGACAATGGCCACCATTTGTTATCGAGCTCCAACGTCTACACTCTCGCACCAACAGGTGGACTGCCCGACCCAAACGTGGATTGCTGCAACTCCACTTCTATCCGGGGGTGCACCTGCACAGAATATCGAGGGGTATCAACCCTGACGTCTGCTCAAAGATGCCCTCCTGGCGACGGAGGCCATGCAGAGACCTTCAGGGAACCGGGCAGAGTCCTTCAAGGGACTGAGCAGTAAAAGTCTCAGAACCATCCAGATTGGTCGCTCTGAAGAGTTGAGAGTGAGAAGAAACACTTCAACAATCCCCAATCATGTTGGCCTACCTGTGATCGGAGCCTGAGGCATGCTCCATTTAATGGTCATGGAGGAATCGCCAACCTGCTCCACGGTGTGTTTGGTGGGGCTGTCAGGCGCTGTGAATGAAGGCAGAACATTATTGTAGCAAAATGATGGGTTTTTTTCTTGATCACAAATAATAATAAAAGAAAGCACCAATGAAATTTGTCCTCAGTGACTCACCTGTGGTGGGCGTCTTTGTTAGAATCAGTTTCTCTCCTTGATCTGTGACTTCGAAAACATTCACAATGTACTTGCGGCCGGGCAGCAAGTTAGGAATGGAAACAGATGTGGCTGTTTTTGGAACATCTGGAAATAGAACATAGAACATAGAACGATACAGCGCAGTACAGGCCCTTCGGCCCACGATGTTGCACCGACATGGGAAGTCAAAAACTAAAGGCCATCTAACCTACACTATGCCATTATCATCCATATGCTTATCCAATAAACTTTTAAATTCCCTCAATGTTGGCGAGTTCACTACTGTTGCAGGTAGGGCATTCCACAGCCTCACCACTCTTTGCGTAAAAAACCTACCTCTGACGTCTGTCCTATATCTATTACCCCTCAATTTAAGGCTATGTCCCCTCATGCTAGCCACCTCCATCCGCGGGAGCAGGCTCTCACTGTCCACCCTATCTAACCCTCTGATCATTTTGTATGCCTCTATTAAATCACCTCTTAACCTTCTTCTCTCTAACGAAAACAACCTCAAGTCCATCAGCCTTTCCTCATAAGATTTTCCCTCCATACCAGGCAACATCCTGGTAAATCTCCTCTGCACCCGTTCCAAAGCTTCCACGTCCTTCCTATAATGAGGCGACCAGAACTGTACGCAATACTCCAAATGCGGCCGTACCAGAGTTTTGTACAGCTGCAACATGACCTCATGGCTCCGGAACTCAATCCCTCTACCAATAAAGGCCAACACACCATAGGCCTTCTTCACAACCCTATCAACATGGGTGGCAACTTTCAGGGATCTATGTACATGGACACCGAGATCCCTCTGCTCATCCACACTGCTAAGAATCTTACCATTAGCCAAATATTCCGCATTCCTGTTATTCTTTCCAAAGTGAATCACCTCACACTTCTCTACATTAAACTCCATTTGCCACCTCTCAGCCCAGCTCTGCAGCTTATCTATGTCCCTCTGTAACCTGCAACATCCTTCCACACTGTCTACAACTCCACCGACTTTAGTGTCGTCTGCAAATTTACTCACCCAACCTTCTGTGCCCTCCTCTAGGTCATTTATAAAAATGACAAACAGCAACGGCCCCAGAACAGATCCTTGTGGTACGCCACTCGTAACTGAACTCCATTCTGAACATTTGCCATCAACCACCACCCTCTGTCTTCTTTCAACTAGCCAATTTCTGATCCACATTTCTAAATCACCCTCAATCCCCAGCCTCCGTATTTTCTGCAATAGACGACCGTGGGGAACCTTATCAAACGCTTTACTGAAATCCATATACACCACATCAACTGCTCTACCCTCGTCTACCTGTTCAGTCACCTTCTCAAAGAACTCGATAAGGTTTGTGAGGCATGACCTACCCTTCACAAAACCATGCTGACTATCCCTAAAAAAGAATAAAAGATTTAGAAGGTAGCATTGTGGATAGCACAATTGCTTCACAGTTCCAGGGTCCCAGGTTTGATTCCGGCTTGGGTCACTGTCTGTGCGGAGTCTGCACATCCTCCCCGTGTGTGCATGGGTTTCCTCCGGGTGCACCGGTTTCCTCCCACAGTCCAAAGGTGTGCAGGTTAGGTGGATTGGCCATGATAAATTGCCCTTAGTGTCCAAAACACACACTTAGTGTTGGGTGAGGTTACTGGCTTGTGGGGGATAGGGTGGAGGTGTTGACCTCGGTTAGGGTGCTCTTTCCAAGAGCCGGTGCAGACTCGATGGGCTGAATGGCCTTCTTCTGCACTGTAAATTCTATGAAAATTCTATCTATGAAAAAAGACTACCTGTCTTAACATGCCTTGGAGATATGTACTCCAAGTACTGACATATTAACTTGTTGCACTGAATGTCATCCCACTTTGCAACAAATCCCCTTTACCTCTATTACCCTTCTGCTCAATGACCTACAGTGGCTCTCGCTGCTGCAACAATGAAATTCTTATCCTTCTCCATCCCTCCAACGCTTCGGCCCCTCAGATCTCTGAAACCAATCATGCTCCCACGATCTCTATGCTGTGCCTCTCATCAAACCCTCAATTTTCATCACTCCCATCGTTGGTGCCCGGGACTTCACCATCAGCCAGACCGTGGCCCAACGTCGGGAAGTGAGGAGCAAGCAGAACACTTCAGAAATCTGCGGGACTGGAAGACCCCAGCGTTGGCCAATGGCGGGCTGCCTCAGCCCGGGGGAAAAACGCCGTTGGTGGGGGAGGGGGGTGGGGGCAGGAGAGAGCAAGGAAATCCCACCCCAGGGCAACAGGAGAATTCCTTTCTCTTCTTCAGGGTAAGTACTGCTCCTTTCTCTTCTGTTGAGGGCCTCGCACACTGCATTTCACACACTTACACACACACTTGTACTCACACACACATACTCTCACCTCCACATCACTCCCTCCAATCTCACACACTCGCATTCACACACTTGTGCTCACACTCATACACACATGCTCACTCACTCACACACTCACTTTCATACACTTGTACCCACGCACACTCGTACTCACTCACACACACTTGTACTCACACTCGCTCACCAGTCTCGTACTCATATTCACCCCCATATTCACACACACACTCGTACTAACAATCACACTAACTCACATTCACTCATGATCCCACTCACACAAACTCACTTACACACACTCATACTCACCCACACATGTACTCACACTCACTCGTATTCACACACACTCATACGCAGACACTCACACTGACACACTCATACTCACATTCACGCCTGTACTCACACACACATTCACACTCACCACACTAACTCACAATCTCACTCACACGCTCACTTACACACATATACTCATACTTGCACACATACTCACACTCATGCACACTTGTACTCACACACTTGTACTCACACACATGCTCACACTCGGACGCACACACACTCATTCACCCACTCAAACACTCACTCGTAGAGTCACATACACAAACTCACTCAAACACTCACTCAAGCACACACATTCAAACACTCACACACTCACTCGCTGGAACACACAAACACACATTCACATGCAAACACACAGACTCTCGGCTGCCCTCTGAAATGGCCCAGCAAGCCAATCAAGTTCAAGGGAAATTAGGGAGTGGCCAAAAAATGCTGGCCCAGCCAGTGCCACTCATATCCCACAACAAATAATAAATAAATGAGCTGAAATGTAATATTGTCAGAGAGCATGATCACCATCTGATTCAGTGGCTGTTTGATGTGGGTGATGTATGTGGATACTGTTCAACCAATCAAGTGATGTTTCCTTCCATTCTCAACAGGAAGCAGGAAAGTTAGGTTTCAGGAAGAGCTCGGAAACATTCGGGACGGAGCAACTGTGTTGGCATTTCCCATCCACGTGAGTAAATGGTCCTCATTGCGTTTGCCTCACTGGTGTTTTTGATCCCTTTTCCATTATACATCCCTCCAGAGGGGAATGGCGCTAAATTCCCAACATCCTTGCAGAGCGGTAGCAAGTTCAGGTATATGCAGGTGCGGGACTTTGCACAAAAGGAGTGCCAGACGTTCCCCCAGTTACCAGAGTATACGTGAGAGCGTCTGCTGCTCCCTGATGATTTGGGGGAGGGTAGAATTGGGAAGATATACGGCTGGTTGGGGCAGCAGGACAAGGCACAGGTGGTGAGGATAAAGCAAAAGTGGGAGGAGGAGTTGGGGAAGGAGATAGGATGGGGACTCTGGTGTGAGGCAATGTGGTGGATGAAAACAACCTCCTCCTCCACGAGGATGAGCTTGATCCAGTTCAAAGTGGTACACAGGGTGCACATGACTTGGGGCGAGGATGAGTGGGTTTTTCCAGGGGGTGACCGATGGGTGTGAGAAGTGTGGGCGGAGCCAGAGAATCATGCTCACACATTCTGGGATTGCGAGAAGCTGGACAGCATTTGGGAGGCGGTGTTTGGGACATTATCCAGGATAGTGGGGGCTGAGGTCAGGCCACACCAAGTGGTGGCGATCTATGGGGTTGTGGAGGAGCCGGAGCTGCTAGAGAAGATGGGGGCCGATGCAGTGGCCCTCGCCTCTCTGATTGCCCGGTGAAGGCTCCTGTTGAATTGGAGGTCGGAGACGCTGCCAGGGATGGCGGACTAGCTGGGGGACTTGTATGCCTTTATCTAACTGGAGAAGGGGGTCAAGTTGAGGGGGTCAGCAGAAGAGGGTTTTGAGGTGCGGTGGAGGTCATTCATGATTTTATTTGAGGAGCTGATCGTCGTTGGGGTGGGGCTGGGATTAAAAAGGGAGAAACTGTACAAACTGTTGATTGTGCTTTGATGTACTGTGTATTTTGTTGATGTTATGTATGTTTGGAATAAAATATTGTTAAACACATTCCCAAGGAGATACAGAGCTTTCTGGTGGTGCCGACCTCCACACTGTTGGAGGAGGTGCTGACAACAGGGGGAGTGGAGAAGGGGGTGGTGTCGGCGATCTATGGGGTGATTCTGGGAGAAGAGAAGGCACCGCTGGAGGGGATTAAGGTAAAGTGGGAGGTAGAGTTAGGAGAGAGCATGGAGGAGGGGTTGTGGCGTGAGGTGCTCAGGAGGGTAAATGTCTTAATTTCTTGCCTGAGGTTAGGGCTGATACAGCTGAAAGTGGTGTATAGGGCGCACCTCACATAGGTGAGGATGAGCCGACTCTTTGAGGGGGTAGAGGATGTTTGTGAACATTGCAGGTGGGCCCCCGCAAACCACATTCATATGTTTTGGCCCTGTCCAAAGCTGGAGGGGTACTGGGGGGAGGTGTTCGGGGTAATTTTGAAGATACTACATGTGAGGGTTGATTCAGTCCTTTGGAGGCCATATTCGGGGTATTAGGGTTGGAAGCGGGTGCGGAGGCAGATAATCGCCCGAAGACAGATCCTGTTGGGGTGGAAGTTTCTCCATCCTGTGCCCTGGCGTGGCGGGGGGGTCTGTTGGAGTTTTTAAGACTTGAGAAGGTGAAGCTCGAGTTGAGGGGAAGGATGGAAGGGTTCTACAATTCATGGGCTTTGTTTATTATGCACTTTCAAGAATTGGATGACATTAGCGGATGGGGAAGGGTTGGATTGTGTATGTTGTTAGTGACTATGTATGGGTGGTTGGTGGATTCCTGAATCCTTTTCTTTGATATTCGTATTTAAAATGTTGAGGGTTGTTTGGGGGTTGGCGGGAGGGAGAAATTGTTGGCCGAGGGATTGACATTGTATTTGTTACCGTTGATTGTTTGTTGGTGGGTGTAAATTTGGATGAAACTGTGAAAAAGGAGACTAATAATAGTTTTTTAAAACATTCCCAACATCCCAGATTCCCCAGAGCCACAAGTACTTGGGGCAGCACGGTAGCATTGTGGATAGCACAATCGCTTCACAGCTCCAGGGTCCCAGGTTGGATTCCGGCTTGGGTCACTGTCTGTGTGGAGTCTGCACATCCTCCCCGTGTCTGCGTGGGTTTCCTCCGGGTGCTCCGGTTTCCTCCCACAGTCCAAAGATGTGCAGGTTAGGTGGATTGGCCATGATAAATTGCCCTTAGTGTTGGGTGGGGTTACTGGGTTATGGGGATAGGGTGGAGGAGTTAACCTTGGGTAGGGTGCTCTTTCCAGGAGCCGGTGCAGACTCGATGGGCCGAATGGCCTCCTTCTGCACTGTAAATTCTATGTATGAAATCATTTCTTCTAGTTCGACTGGTGAATGTTGGGTGGGGGAGGGAAGGTTCAAACTGAAGGTGTTGGGGAGGAGCGAAAGACAGGGTGGGGGAAAGGGGTGAAAGGGAGGTGGGCTTACCCAGGTACTGAGGCTGAGCATTATCTTCACTAAGCTCGTACTTGATCCTGTATCCAGACACCGTGTCGGAGGCTGAAACCCAGGACACCACGAAGCTGCTGGATGTGACCTCCTTGATCGATTCTGTCACCGAGGACTCAGTAATTCGGTCTTCGCTAGCCAACGGTTCTGATTCGCCCTCAGCGGGGGAGACTGCGAGGATGAAGAGAGAGAGACATGGGGTCACAAGACCTTAATTACAGAATTAAGAATTCTCCCCAAGTTGGGCGGCACAAAGTATTTGCACTGCTGCCTCACGGCGCCAAGGACCCGAGTTCAATCCAGGCCCGGTCACTGTCCGTGTGGAGTTTGCACGTTCTCCCCGTGTCTGCGTGAGTCTCACCCCCACAACCCAAAGATGAGAAAATGAGCAGGGTAGGTGGATTGGCCACGCTAAATTTCCCCTTAATTGGGAGAACAAAAATTTAAAAGAATTCCAAGATGGAGGGCAGGCTGTCGAGAATGAAGGATTACACCGATAGCGATCTTCCCACAGTTGGTTACTTATTTGGAGGGAGTCATGTTTTGTGCCGATATTGAGAGGGTCAGGGCCTCAACATGCCAGCAGACCCAGCTCCTGAGATTGAGGCATCATCTCTGAAGGGTGCCCTGATCTCAGAATAATGCTACAGACCGCGCTCCCCCCATCCCTGCCACACCATACTAATCGCCGGCATCAAACCCCCATCCTATCTCCGGTGCTAGCGCCTCCCCACCCCCAGGTGAGAGGCACCCCGTTATGGGGTCACCAAATGTGCCAACCCTTCATGCCCCCCCCTTTTCAGGCCCCACTCCATTCAGGAGCCCCCCCCCCCCCCCCCCCCCCCCCCCCCCCGGGCACCCTGGAAATGCCATTTGGAGACTATAATGGTCTCTGAGCCCCTCGGTGTTGTCATCACGCCTGGTGTCCGTTTGTGGAGACCAGTAGTGATTTGCGCCGCCTTCACGTTGTGCCAGTGGGTGGGAGGATTGCTGGAGCCGGGAGAATCTGACTTAAAGCCAATTCTGCATATTTAAATTGGATTTTTAATATGCTAATTTGGTTCATGCCCAGATTGCATCTACTGGCAGGGCCTGGGAGCATTGGAAACTGTTTGGTGCCCAGTGCAAATCCCATTTTGGGCCTCTCCTGGAATTCTCCTGACATAGCAGGGTTTGCGCCAAGCACAACATGGCTGGAGAAAAGCCCCCACTATTTCCTGTGACGAGGTGTGGGAGTCCAGGATGTAGGGGACTGACCATAATATAAAGAGGTAGGCCATTCAACGGTGATGTCTTCACACAAAGGGGCGGGGGGGGGGGGGGGGGGGGGGGGGGTTACTGGATCTAAGAAAGTTAAAACTGCGATTGATAGATTTTTGTTGCGGAGACAAGTACGGTTACAATTTCAGCCATGATCTAATTGAATGGCCTCCTCCTGTTCTTATGAAAATCAGCTCCCTTCCAGCAACGACCCCAAGACCTTGATAGGTCTGCATGGCTAAGCAAGATGAAGGTTTGTGATTCAGGCTCCCTTTTCACCATTTGTGGCTCCACCAAAGCCCCCCCCCCCCCCCCCCCCATCCCACAGAGGGTGGGGTTGCTTCTTTTTAATTTAATTCTCCAACAATGCAGCCTGTGGGCAACAACTATGTGAATTAGGCCACAAGGGACAGTCCCCTTGGAAGGACTTGTGGTTCCCACTGAAGGCAAAACTGGGACTGGGGGGGTGGGCAAGAATAGAAAGTGCTGCTAACATTTTCCAAATAGGGATGGTTATGAGGGGAGGAGGAGAATGCAGACACATGGAGGGGCATTACTCACAAGGCACGGAGGAGGTTGTGAATTCAAATTTGCTGACGACTCTCCGGTTATTCGGCAACTTGCTGATGAGCTGGCCTTCATAGGTGATGCCTGGTCTCAGGTCTCTAAGCGTGTAGGAAAACATGTTGCCTGGAACAGTCACCTCCCTCCATTGCTCCATCGAGTGTTTCTGAGTGAAAAGCACAGAAGCAAAGCTAACTTTAAAACCCATGTTGTGTGTGCATATATGTGCCTGTGTGCTTGAGCATGTGGGTGTAGATGCACATATACGAACACGCAGTCAAAACCATGGATACACACACACACAAATTCACAAACACACACATGAACACAGACACACTCACGCAAACACACACTCAAGAACACAAAATCGCAAGAACACACACAAAGACACGCACACACCACACACACACACAACACACAGACACACACAAGAACATGTACAGATGCACTCAAGAGCACACAAAGATGCACACCCAAACACCACATAGGCACACGATCGCTGCAGTTTTTAAAATGGCTGACAAGCTTTCCTCAAACCCCAATTTTGATCAGCAGTTGGTCAAATGCCAGATCACAAACAGTTTTGTGTTTAATGAACTATACTTCCAGTGCTGAAGGGCTTTTTAAAACAGTGTAAAATATCAGCAGGAAGCATGAAATGAAGATGCAATTACCAACATATTTTTCACATTAAACGGATGCTTTTCCAGGCTTTAAACAAAATACAATGGCCTCCACACACTTTTTTAAAAAAGCACCGTTGTTCCCTTCTCCTCCTCTCCTCAGGCTCTCCCAAGGTGCCTCCCTAAAGTTACTATAGTGGGGCAGCAGGGTGGCGCAGTGGTTAGCACTGCTGCCTCGCAGCGTCGAGGTCCCAGGTTCGATCCCGGCTCTGGGTGACTGTCCGTGTGGAGTTTGCACATTCTCCCCGTATTTGCGTGGGTTTCGCCCCCACAACCCAAAGATATGCAGGTTAGGTGGATTGGCCAAGCTAAATTGCCCCTTAATTGGAAAAAATTTATTGGGTAGTCTAAATTTTTTTTTTAAAGTTACCACAGTTCACAACATGAGGCTCAAGCAGGCTAATCGCCTGTGGGGCATCACAAGACATGCGCTCCCTTGCAGCAGCAGTCAGTAGATACTATAGTAGTGCGAGCGAGCTCCATTCCTGCTGTACCCCAGAGAGCCAAACTGCAATACCCATGCCACTAACTCCAAGATGGGCTCTCTCAGAGTTAGGGGAACTGCCATGTCTGGAGTCACAGGAGGTCAAAAATCGTCCATGGCAAGCCTCGTTCAAAATGATGTGAAGTTCACAGCAGGCCTATTGTGCAGATCACTGCCAAGTGTTCGTACACCTGCTTTATCGTCGCTGGGTCAAAATCCCAGAATTTCCTCCATAACATTGCTCTGGGTGTGCCTACACCACATGGCCTGTAGTGGGATAAAGAAGGAGGCTCATAGGGCAGCATGGGGGCGCAGTGCTTAGCATTGGGACTATGGCGTTGAGGACCCGGGTTCGAATCCCGGCCTTGGGTCACTGTCTGTGTGGAGTTTGCACATTCTCCCCGTGTCTGCGTGGGTTTCATCCCTACAACCCAAAGATGTGCTGGTTAGGTGGATTGGCCATGCTAAATTGCTCCTTAATTGGGAAAAAAATAATTGGGTACTCTAAATTTATAACAAAAGGAGGCTCACCACCATTTAGGAATGGGCAATAAAAGCTGGCCGAGCCAGGGAGGCCCAAATCCCGGGACTGAATAATTAATAAATGAATAAATTGGGGCCTCACGGTAGCATGGTGGTTAGCATCAATGCTTCACAGCTCCAGGGTCCCAGGTTCGATTCCCGGCTGGGTCACTGTCTGTGTGGAGTCTGCACGTCCTCCCTGTGTGTGCGTGGGTTTCCTCCGGGTGCTCCGGTTTCCTCCCACAGTCCAAAGATGTGCGGGTTAGGTGGATTGGCCATTCTAAATTGCCCGTAGTGTAAGGTTAATGGGGGGATTGTTGGGATACGGGATACGGGTTACGTGGGTTTAAGTGGGGTGATCATTGCTCGGCACAACATCGAGGGCCGAAGGGCCTGTTCTGTGCTGTACTGTTCTATGTTCTATGAATACAAATGAAATCTTCTGACCACATACCTCAGGGCCCAGTTCCCCAGTGTAAAGGAGACGTGTGTCAACACTGTAATTTGTTAACATTAAACTAAGACTCACTTGGCTGCTCTCTGTGCTCCTGTTTGTATGCCAAGAGAGTGCTGGAAATGACATACATTTTACTGAGCATTACTTGAGCAATCGAACATTGCCTTGGCCTCGACTTCAACTGTCACTAAAGCCTGGCAGGCCAGCCGGCACCAGAGGTCAAAGGGCTCGCAAGCTGCAAGCCAGTCTGTGTGCAAAACTTGTTTTATGGTTGGGAAGTGGATAAACAGAATACAACAAGGGCTAGGATTTCTATTTGTGTAACAGGACATTGGGTAATCCTTTCCCTCTGCTGCTACACACGCAATTGTTAACTGGCACCAAGTTCATTTTGCCTGGACACACATGGGCAGGCTGCTTGTTGTGATGCAACACTGCAAACCCCCAATCTCCATTGTGGTCAAATAAAATTCAATAAATCAAGGCAATCTGTGGGCTGGCATTGGAAAGAATGGCTGCCATGCCCTTTGAACTGGCGAATTCAGTCTGGTTGACCTGGTGAAAGTAGGGACATGCATGCCTTTCCCAATATCAGGGTGACCCAAGGTTCTTCATAGACTGTGATGTACGTTGTGAAGTGTTGTAATGCAAGGAATGCCAATTTGTGCACAGCAAGTTCCCACAAACAAAGTCATGATAATGACCAGATAATCGGGAGTGATATGGGGGAAATGATGAAATATTGGCCAGGGAGAGGATGCCCCCTGTTCCTCTTCAAAATGGTGCAATGGGATCCTGTTTGCACACTTGGGAGAGCGGGAGGAGGGGTTCTTCAGCTCAACTTTTCAGAGGGACGTACAAAAGACGGCACCTCTGGCAATGCAGAATTCCCTCAACACTGAACTGGGAATGGCAGCATGTTTTAAATCATGTTGGAATGATGCATGAACCCACAACCTTCTGACTTGGAAGTAAAAATTCTACCAGCTCCGCCACAGGTGATAAATAAATGGCGCCCAATGCCCATATCCTAAGAGCACATCAAGGTGGGTTAAAATAGCACATGCTGGCACTGGTTTACATCTTCCTTTGCCAGACATCCCTAATGGCATCATCCAGTAAGCCTGGTGAATATCTTTCAGCCCAGGTGCAGAAGGGGATTAAAGGGGCCACTGCACCAGATTTCGTGGGACTGTTTGTGTCAGGAGCAGAACCTCGTCATTCCCCCACTTTGTGCCAAGAGTCACATCAAGTAATCATGTTTCTATTTTATGGAGGGTGGGAATTCCAGGCCTGCCCCTGGGTTTACACGATCACCAACTTGAGCCACTTCTCTCTTTCTCGCTCTCCCTCCCCAAGAAACGACTTTCTCTTGCATGGTTTCAACTCATAATCCAAGCGAAAGATTGACAGGTTGGCTATCTTACTTACAGGCCTCCATTTCAGGACATACTGCGAGATGTGGATGGACTCGTGCTTATTCCACTTAATAGGATGAGTGTTCGTTAGATTCATTGCCTCTGTGAACAGCACGTGCACAGGTCCAATTCCTGAGGAAGACAAGTTGTTCTTGGTCAGACAGAACAATGGCACAAGGACTTGTGAGTAGTTGAACTGATATACAGATTCTTACATTGAAAAGCGTAATGTTATAGCACAACATACCATTCAGCCCAACTGATGCAGCCCATGTAATCCTGAACGTGACTCTCCCTTTCCTCCAACCCCACTCCATATCCGGCTAATCCTTCCTTCCTCATGGGTATATCCAACCTCCCCTGAAATGTGTCTTCTCACCTCTACTCCATGTGGAAGTAGGTTCCTCTTTCTGAGTAAAGAGCTTTCTCCCGAATTCCAGACTGGGTTTGTTCATGACAATCTCATGTTTATGACTTCTACTCTAGTCTGGGGGAGGTCTTGCGATGCAGTGGGATAGTGTCCCTACCTCTGAGCCAGGAGTCTCACTCTGGGACCTGGTTGGTGTGGGAAACTGCCTTCATAAAGTGGCCAAAACCAGGGCGATTGTTGGCCTGTAGGTTTGTCCACTATGCCGAGTGGGAGAAATTCCCGACCGGCCACGCTGCTGAAGGTAACGGAAAACCACTGCAGTGCTTTGCCAAGCACCATCAGGGATCCGTCCAATGGAAGTCCATGGTTGTCAATGCCCTCCTAGGGCCTGGTACCTGTCTAGTCTTTCCCAATTTGCATAATCTCTCAGTTCTGGTATTAAGCCTGTCAATCATTTCTCTCGATCCTTTTACATCCTTTGCGGCCACACGAAGGCACTCTGAAACAAATTCATAACGTCTCTGCCTTTCTCTTGCGCACACCTCAAACCTCACCAGCATCCTCAGACATGACCTGGTGCAAATTCCACGAGCTATTAATGGGTTAAATGATGAGGAGAGGTTTCACAGACTAGGCTTCCCACTCCCTCAGCATAAAAGAGCAATTCTAATGGTCTTCCTGTCTGTACCTGGTGGTGCACTAGGCAGACGTTAGTCTGTTTCCAGCACGAGTTACTCCCAAAACAGTTCGCTAGTCTGTCACAAGGGGCTTATAGCTTGAGGGGCGCCACTCCACATCATGTAGGAGTGACGAGGTGTCTCTCCCGCTCTTACCACTATATGTTGATGGGCCGCACTGTGGCACAGTGGTTGGCACTGCTGCCTCATGGCGCCGAGGACCCAGGTTTGATCCCGGCCCTGGGTCACTGTCCATGTGGAGTTTGCATATTCTCCCTGTGTCTGCATGGGTCTCACCCCCACAGCCCAAAAAGATGTGCAGGGCAGGTGGATTGGCCACGCTAAATTGCCCTTAATTGAAAAAAAAAGATTTGGGTACTCTAAATTTATTTTGAAAAATTACCAGCCATTGGTGTGTTGGAAGGGCTTTTGCAGGTTGATATTCAATCTATTTAGGCCCGTTATGAACGCACCTTCCTTGACCATCAAGACTCAAGGAGGGATGCCGACCAGTGTGCTACACAACCTCCATGTAAAATAGTAAGTGATGATCTAATTGAAATGTTTCCAAGATGATTCAGAGCGTTGATGGGGTCGAGAGAGAGAAACTTTTTTCTCTGGTGGAAGGATCCCCAAGAAGGGTACATAGCCTAAAGATTTGAGCTAAGCAATTCAGGGGTGATGTCAGGAAGCACTTCTTCTCAAAGAAAAATCTGTAACTCCCTGCCCCACCACCCCAGCTCCATCCAACAAAAAGGATATTGAGGCTCGGGATCAACTGAAAATGTCAAAGCTGACGGAAGCTTTTGTCAGCAAAGACTTTTCCTGCCTGTGGAACCAATGGAACTTGATACAGATCTGCCTTCATCTAACTGAAAGGTGGAACAGGCTTGAGGGGCTGAATGTCCCCCTCCTGTTCCGATGGAACTACTGTATAAGGATGCTGCAATTGACATTGGTATATCTGGTCAGGGTTTCCATTTCAAATCATCCCTAAACTAGTTACACCTAGTTTCTGTCTACTAGAAGTCACTAATTTCACTTAATGATTAATTGTGAATTACATTATGAAATTTTTATTAGCCCTGCCAAGTTACTAACTTGATAACTTTATAAAACACTACCAATCTCAACTATTAATTCATCTAGCTGTTAAGTCAGGTGGTGTCTAGTTATTAACCTAGTTGACGAAAACCATTACTAATCCTGTCATATTACTAACCAGGTTACACAAGGAATCATTACTTAGAAGAACATAGAATTTACAGTGCAGAAGGAGGCCATTCGGCCCATCGAGTCTGCACCAGCTCTTGGAAAGAGCACCACACCCAAGGTCAACACCTCCACCCAATCCCCATAATCCAGTAACCTCACCCAACACTAAGGGCAATTTTGGACACTAAGGGCAATTTATCATGGCCAATCCACCTAACCTGCATATCTTTGGACTGTGGGAGGAAACCGGAGCACCCGGAGGAAACCCACGCATACATGGTGAGAGCATGCAGACTCCACACAGACAGTGACCCAAGCTGGAACCTGGGACCCTGGGACTGTGAGGCAGTTGTGCTAACCACTATGCTACCGTGCTGCCCCAAAAGGAAGAGGGTCTTCCTTCGAGCCGGAATTGAACCAGCGACCTAACATAGACCATACAGTGCAGAAGGAGGCTACTCGCCCCATCGAATCTGCACCGACTTACTTAAACCCTCACTTCCACCTTATCCCCGTAACCCAATAACCCCTCCTAACCTAACCTAGGCGTGAGAAGTCACCTGTCTCACCTAGCTACTAGCCTGGTAACTATATCATGAAATCATTACTGATCTTGTTTAATTACTAATTTGGCTACATTAGAAACCATTCCTGGGCAGGATCTCTCCACCCCCCCTCGTCATGTTTTCTGGCAGCTTGCCATTGGCTGCCAGCGGTTCTTCCAGTCCCACCCAAGTTAATGACCATTTGCACTGTTCACTTGCCACGTCCCCAGGGAATTGGCTGCAAGTAGTCACCTTCTGCATTAGATAGTAACAAAAGAAACATTTAAAACTCAGCTAGTCACTCAGCTAGTAATAATACCTTGAAAATCTCATTGCATTCAAGTCCTTGTGTTTTATAATCTCCTTCGAATTTGCACTGGGCTTAACAAGACATGGGGAAGAGATGGCTCAGAGACACATTTGGCAAGCTCGTTCAGTGTACTCTCAATGAACTTGGTGGGAAGCAGCATTAATCTCGGTGTAAGTGGGAAGAAAATGTGCTTCAGTATGCCCTGTGTTGCAGTACTCGTTGTCCAGTGAGGTCAACAGAGGATTGTGCAGGGCTGATAGCTCATAAATTATGTGATCGGACATTCCTGAAATGAAGTTGAGGTCATTGTTACCAGTCGCTCTAATTTACAGCGGAGATGGCCACGCTGTCACCAAGTTCAATTTAAGCAATGATTGATATCACAATGGATCCCAGGAAACAAATGGGAATATCTGATTTGGGATATCGCAGCCATGCCAACTATGGATAATTTGGGGAGATGATGGCGCATTGATAATGTCACTCGACTAGTAGTCTGGAAGCCCAGGCTAATGCTTCAAATTCCACCACGGCAGCTGCTGGAACTTAAATTCAAATTTGTGACTCACATAAGAACATAAGAACTAGGAGCAGGGGTAGGCCATCTGGCCCCTCGAGCCTGCTCCGCCATTCAATGAGATCATGGCTGATCTTTTGTGGACTCAGCTCCATTTTCCCGCCCGAACACCATAACCCATAATTCCATTATTCTTCAAAAAACTATCTATCTTTATCTTAAAAACATTCAATGAAGGAGCCTCAACTGATTCACTGGGCAAGGAATTCCATAGGTTCACAACCCTTTGGGTGAAGAAGTTCCTCCTAAACTCAGTCCTAAATCTATTTCCCTTTATTTTGAGGCAATGTCCCCTAGTTCTGCTTTCACCCGCCAGTGGAAATAACCTGCCCGCATCTATACTATCTTTTCCCTTCATAATTTTTTATGTTTCTATAAGATCCCCCCTCATCCTTCTAAATTCTGAGTACAGTCCCAGTCCACTCAACCTCTCCTCGTAATCCAACCCCTTCAGCTCTGGGATTAACCTAGTGAATCTCCTCTGCACACCCTCCAGCGCCAGTACGTCCTTTCTCAGGTAAGGAGACCAAAACTGAACACAATACTCCAGGTGTGGCCTCACTAACACATTATACAATTGCAGCATAACCTCCTTTGTCTTAAACTCCATCCCTCTAGCAATGAAAGACAAAACTCCATTTACCTTCTTTTTTTTATAAATTTAGAGTACCCAATTCATTTTTTCCAATTAAGGGGCAATTTAGTGTAGCCAGTCCACCTACCCTGCACATTTTTGGGTTGTGGGGGCGAAACCCACGCAAGCACAGGGAGAATGTGCAAACTCCACACAGACAGTGACCCAGTGCCGGGATCGAACCGTGAGGCATCAGGACTAACCCACTGTGCCACCGTGCTGCCCCTCATTTGCCTTCTTAATCACCTGTTGCACCTGTAAACCAACTTTTTGCGACTCATGCACGAGCACACCCAGGTCTCTCTGCACAGCAGCATGTTTTAATATATTATCATTTAAATAATAATCCCTTTTGCTGTTATTCCTACCAAAATAGATAACCTCACATTTGTCAACATTGTATTCCATCTACCAGACCCTAGCCCATTCACTTAACCTATCCAAATCCCTCTGCAGACTTCTAGTATCCTCTGCACTTTTTGCTTTACCACTCATCTTCGTGTCGTCTGCAAACTTGGACACATCCAACTCCAAATCATCTATGTAAATTGTGAACAATTGTGGGCCCAACACTGATCCCTGAGGGACACCACTAGCTACTGATTGCCAACCTGAAAAACATTCATTAATCCCCACTCTTTGCTTTCTATTAATTAACCAATCCTCTATCCTTGCTACGACTTTACCCTTAATGCCATGCATCTTTATCTCATGCAGCAACCTTTTGTGTGGCACCTTGTCAAAAGCTTTCTGGAAATCCAGATATACCACATCCATTGGCTCCCCGTTATCTACCACACTGGTAATGTCCTCAAAAAAATTCCATTAAATTAGTTAGGCACAACCTGCCCTTTATGAACCCATGCTGCGTCTGCCCAATGGGACAATTTTCATCCAGATGCCTCACTATTTCTTCCTTGATGATAGATTCCAGCATCTTCCCTACTACCAAAGTTATGCTAACTGGCCTATAATTACCCGCTCACAAAGCTCATTAGATTTTTTGTGTCGGTGACCAGGTGAGTCTATGAGGGCAATACAATTGATGTAGTCTACACGGACTTCAGTAAGGCTTTTGACAAGGTCCCGCATGGGAGAGTGATCAAGACGGTAAAAGCCCATGGAATCCTGGGCAATTTGACAAATTAGCTAAGTGTTGGGAGGCAATGGGTAATGGTTGAAGGTTATTTTTGTGACTGGAGCCCGTGTGTAGTGATGTACCATAGGGATCAGTGCTGGTTCCCTTGCTGTTTGTAGTGAATGATCTAGATGTAAATGTGGGGGTATGACCAGTAAGTTTACAGATGTGGTAAACAGCAAGGAGGAAACCTTAGATTACAGGACGAAATAGACTGGGTGGTTAGGTGGGCAGAACAGTGGCAAATAGAGATTAACCATGAAAAGTGTGAAGTGATGCATTTTTTTTGTTATTTATAAATTTAGTGTACCCAATTATTTATTTATTTTCCCAATTAAGAGGTAATTTAGCATGACCAATCCACCTAACCTGCACAGCTTTGGGTTGTGGGGGTGAAACCCACACAGACATGGGGAAAATGTGCAAACTCCACATGGACAGTGACCCAGCGCCGCAGTCCCAGTGCTAAGCACTGCGCCACATTGTGCCCTCAAGTTGTTGTTTAAAGCACAATACTGCAAATCGAAGTGATGCATTTTTGGAAGTCTAACAAGGCACGGGCATATACAATGAATGGTAGGACACTAGGAAGTGCGGAGGATCAGAGGGACCTTGAGGTTCCCAGAAGACAGCAGGACAGGTAGCTAAGGGGTTAAGAAGTACAAGATATACTCACCTTTATTAGCCGAGGCATAGAATATAAAAGCAGGGAGGTTATATGGAGCTGTATAAAACACTGGTTAGGCCACAACTAGAATACTATGTTCCAGCCACCACACTATAGGAAGGAAGAAATTGTAATAAAGAGGGTGCAGAGGAGATTCACCCGGATGTTACCCAGACTGGAGCATTTCAGCTATGAAGGGAGACTGTTAGGCTGGGGTTGTTTTCCTTGGAGCAGAGAAGGCTGATGGGAGACCTGATTGAAGTGTAGAAAACTATGAGGAATATAGATAGGGTAGATTGAAACGTTTTCCCTTAGTAGAGGGGTCAATGCCAGGTATAGATTTAACGTGAGGGACAGGAGATTTAGAGGGGATTGAGGAAAACGTTTTCACCCAGAGGGTGGTGGGAATCTGGAACTCACTGCCTGAAAGGGTGGTGAAGATGGGAACCCTCACAACATTTTCTGAAGCATTTAGATGAGCATTTGAAATGCCACAGCAAACAAGGCCTCGGATAAAATGGGATTAGAATCGACGGCAGCTTGATGGCCGGCGCTGACTCGATGGGCCGAAGGACCTCTTTCTGTCCTGTAAACTCTATGACTAACTCTCTATAACTATAATCTGGTTGGGGCCTCACTGCAAAGTGGGTGCAGTGACATCAGCACTGCAACACCACCATATCCTGGGGTCAGGACCTGCTGACTTGACAGTGCCAACAGTATAAAAGTGGCTTTGATTCTGATGAGCACACACGCTCCTCGCCATGGCCTCAGGGTGGCCATACTGGGCCCATTAAATTGTCAGGTATAAAAAAGTTCATTCAGCCAAAGACCCATGAGGAATGAAAAGACTGCTCTGCCCTGCAAACTTGTACAAATCAGCGAGTTTATGAAGGATAATTACTTCATAATGATTAAACGCTACTCCCTGAAGGCAATATAGCCAGTCACGCTAATCAGTGCAAATCACAAACTGCCTGTTTCCTTGCTGGCATTGGATAATAGGCCCATAGAAAAATGTGCTGCGAAACGGGCAAAGATCAGGGGGAGAGCGACTGAGTGGATGGCTCTTTGAAAGGGTCGGCACAAACACGATGGGCCGAGCGGCCTCCATCTGTGGTGTAAGGTTTTGTGAGTTTTACCATTCCCGGTACACCTCCACCATGGCCAAATATCTAACGTCAGTCGATTCACTAAATCTAGGAACAGGAGGAAGCATTTCAGGTCTTTGAGTCACTTTGAGTTCCGCTGTTTAATTAGACCATGGCCGATTTAAATCTTAATGATCTTAATTCCATCTATCCCCCCCCCCCCCCCCCCCCCACCCACACACACCAACTTGGATCCTTAACTCTTGATAACCCTATCCAACAGTAATCTATCAATTTGGATTTTGAAATGTTCAATTGACACCCTCTCCTCCACACGCACCCCTCCCCCCTCAACCTCAAACTATTTTTGTGGAGGAGTGGGTGTGGGAAGAGAGTTCCAGATTCCCGTTATCCTTTCTGTGGAGACATGCTTCCTGACATCGGCCCTCAGCAGCCTAGCTGGAATTCTAAGTTTTGCTCTCTTCCTCTGGGCTCCCCATTCTCATCAGGGGAAACAATTGCTCTCTATCGACCCCATCAAATCATCTTAAACACTATTTGGCAACCAATTAGGGATGAATATTTTGGTGAGATGATTATGACTCTGCAACCCTTGTTTGCAGAAGGCCCTGGGGTGATCGAAAGGAGGTGGTTAGTGTCAGGGTAATTAGAATCCTGGCCCCTTTTCCCACCGCACTGGCTACAGCAAACCGCTGAGTTTACCGCTGAGTGGGTCCCACTTCACCCTGGCAGGAGAGTCGGTAAGCAAGTAAAGGTATGTAGGATAGTCAGGCTGGGGGGAAGGGGAGCTGAGCAACTCACTTGAGCGTGGTCCATGTTGGGATGGGGGGTGGGGGGTGTGTGGGCATTGTCAGGACGAAGGTAGGGGGTGGGTTGAAGATTGCTATGGGTTCAGGACTGCTTTGACACTCCAGCTGATTTACTTACGAGTTAAGGTGGCTTCAAAACTAAGTCCAGGGTACATATATGGCAAACATACAATACCAGGGAGGCAGTGGTATTTTCACTGGACTTGTAATCCAGAGACCCAGCATAATGCTCTGGCTTCAAATCCCACCACAGTGTATGGTGAAATTTGAATTCTATAAAAATTTATCTGATGGTGACCATCTATTGTCGTAAAAGCCAATCTGGTTCAAGGGAGGGAAATTTGCTGTCCTTACTGCAGGCAAAATCACTTAGCCAGGTGCAAGGGTAATTAGGGATGGGCAATAAATGCAGAGCATTAACAAAAGACAGTTTAAATCTGTATATTTCCAGCTAATCACAGAGCAATCAGGCAGGGTAAATCTGGCAATCAGACGTTTACGTACCAGGGATGTGCTTCCATCGGGATTACCAATGGGTCCAGCCCATCTGGGTTTCCGACTGTCCAGGGACCAGAATGTGGAAATGTCGGCGTTGGACTGGGGTGAGCACAATAAGAAGTCTTACAACACCAGGTTAAAGTCCACAGGTTTGTTTCGAATCACATGCTTTCGGAGCGCAGCTCCTTCCTCAGGTGAATGAAGAGGTGGGTTCCAGAAACACATATATAGACAAAGTCAATGATGCAAGACTTGCATTCAAAGTATTGTCTTGCATCATTGATTTTGTCTATATATGTGTTTCTGGAACCCACCTCTTCATTCACCTGAGGAAGGAGCTGCGCTCCGAAAGCATGTGATTCGAAACAAACCTGTTGGGACTTTAATCATGTGTTGTAAGACTCCTTACAGAGACCAGAAGATCTGGAGACTTCAGAACAAATGGGGATAAAGAGGGTGTAATCAGGAAGCATTTCCTCACAGGAAACACAGTGGAAATCTAGAACTCTATCCTTCTAGAGGCTGTCACGGTCAGAAATGACCAGCACGGTAGCACAGAGGGCAGCACAGTAGCACAATGGTTAGCACAGTTGCTTCACAACTCCAGGGTCCCAGGTTTGATTCCCGGCTTGGGTCACTGTCTGCGCGGAGTCTGCGCGTTCTCCCCGTGTCTGCATGGGCTTTCTCCGGGTGCTCCGGTTTCCTCCCACAGTCCAAAGATGTGCAGGTTAGGTGGATTGGTCATGGTAAATTGCCCTTAGTATCCAAAAAGGTTAGTTGGGGTTACGAGGATAGGGTGGAGTTGTGGGATTGGGTACGGTGCTCTTTCCAAGGGCCGGTGCAGAATCAATGGGCCAAATGGCCTCCTTCTGCACTGTAAATTCTATGATTCTATGGTTATGGACTGAACGTTGGAACAGACCCAAGGAGCTGAATAACCTCTTCCTAGCTTCCCAGAAGAGGGGTGGGATTCTCCCTTTTGGGGTCTAAGTCCCCACGCCCGCTGGAAAACGGGCAAGAATCACTCTGGACTTTATTCCTCGAAGGTCCGGGGTGATTCCCCATTTTCCAGGGGGCGTGCATCCTGCAGCTCTGGCTGCCGGCAGGGCCCTGCTGTCCACACCGCGCAGCCCGGCATGCGCACGGCAGCCGCAAGCGGTTGCGCGTATGCGCGTGGCGGCCTACTTCGGCGCGGGCGCCGCTGACATGGCGGTGCCACAGTGGGCCCACGCAGAGTAAGGTAGGTCCCTCCCAGATCACGATGGCCCGTCGATTGGTGGCCCCCGATCCCGGGCCTGGCCGCCGCCCTGAGGCCCCCCCCCCCCCGGAGTCAGATTCCCCCTGCCTCCCACCAGGACCACCACCGCGGCCGCAGGTCCGAGCTCCTGCCGGGCGGTACCGGATGTAAACCACACTGGCGGGAGTTTGGTCAGTCGACCGCGGAGAATCGCCAAGGGGGCCTGTTCCAACAGCCCCCGACCGACGCTGCGTCGACCGCGTGTGTGCGACTGGCGGGTCCGCGGAGAATCGCAGAAGCGCGTCACGCCGGATTTCCGGCGTGAACGGCTCTTTTCCGCCCCCGTGCCGGGCGCGATTCAGGCGCGGAGGATCGGAGAACCCTGCCCGAGATGTTTGGAGAAATGTGAAAATTCTGGTGAAATTTGTAAACCCAAAAATAATTCTAAATAAATGTGGAAAATGGTTAGAAAGCAAAAGGGAAAATGGGAACTAGGGAAGGGAGAAAAAAACAGAATGAAAGTACTGATTCTCTAAACGTGATTGCCAAAGGATTTTTCTAAGATATTTATGAATATATTGAAACCAGATTTATTGTAAGATTGGATGGTTTCTGGCCCTCGGGACTTGGTGAAGTGAATTGAGAAATGGCTGGCCCTAGGGGACAGATAATGTCAGTACGTTAAGAAGTTACATGTACTCAAACTACCCTTTGCAATGGAAATCTAAAAGGATTTTTATATACCACAGAGAGAGGAAATAATAGTGTGATTATTAGGCCAGAAAAGGCAGTAATATTAGAATACCAGAGCAGGAGGAAGCCATTCCGCTCCTCAAAGCGGTTCCACCACTCAATCGGAACATGTCTGTATTGTAAGTCCACCAATCAGCTCTGATTCCATGGGCAGGATTTACCGGCTGTTCACACCGGTACACGGGTTTCCCGGCAACAAGGAAATTCCGCTGACAGCGGCAGGGTAGGTAGGTAGATCCTGTTGACAGGCTGCCTCCTCTGCTGAATAACATGCAGTGGGATGGCCAGTAAATTCTGCTCAATATCTCCTTAATGCCCTGATCTACCAAACATCTGTCCAAGCTAGCCTCCTAATTTGGAACCACAAGATTAGTGTATAGATTAGTTTTGATGCAGTATAACCATTTCAAAGTGATTCTTTGAGGATGTTTTTTCCTGCCTGGTGTGTCTGGAACCAAGAGAGACAGTCTCAGGATACCCCAGGGTAGGCCATTGAGGACTGAGATGAGACAAAAAATTATTCATTCAAAGGGTGGTGAACCTGTAGATTCTCCACCACAGAAGGTTGTGGAGGCCAAGTCACTGAATGTATTCAAGAAAGAGATCGAGCATTTGTTGTAGGTTTCAATGGCATCAAGGGGTTAGGGGAGAAAGAGAGAATGTGGCAATATGATCAGCCATGGTCATATTGAATGACGGATCAGGCTCGAAGAGTTGAATGGCCTTCTTCCAGTGCTTCTCAGGAATGTAATAAGTTTTTAAAAATAAATTTAGAGTACCCAATTTTTTCAAATTAAGGGGCAATTTAGTGTGGCCAATCCACCTGCACTGCCCATTTTTGGGTTGTGGGGGCGAAGCCCACGCAAACACGGGGAGAATGTGCAAACTCCACACGGACAGTGACCCAGAGCCAGGATTAACCTGGGGCCTCGGCGCCATGAGGCAGCAGTGCAACCACTGCGCCACCGTGCTGCCTTGAGTGTAGTTTATTCAAAGAGGGAATTTTAAGGAAGGAGAAGGGACAGAGAGCTGGCAGAGTGGAGATACTTAGGGGGAGAATTCCAGAGTTTAGGGTTTCGGTAGCGTTAATGTGTTCAGAAATAGCGGCTTTGTGCTATGAAAGCTGGAACACATTTGCTTGAAAAGTGCTGTCCCTGGCAGGTCAGGTAAATCAACATGGTCGCTGAACGGTTGTAAATTGGGAGAGAGTAGTGTGCAGCGGGACCTCGGTGTCCTTGTGCACCAGTCGCTGAAGGTAAGCATGCAGGATAACCATTTCAAAGTGCTTCTTTGAGAATGGTAAAGAGAGTCAATGGGATGTTGGCCTTCATTGTGAGAGGTTCCAAGTATAGAAGCAGGGATGTGTAGCTGCAATTATACAGGGCCTTGTTGAGGAGTTTCGGTCTCCTTCTCTGAGGAAGGATGTTCTTGCTCTCGAGGGAGTGCAGCAAAGGTTTACCAGATTGATTCCAGGGCTGGCAGGTCTGACGTATGAGGAGAGATTGACTAGGTTGGGATTGTTCTCGCTGGAGTTCAGAAGAATGAAGGGGGATCTCATAGATGTTTACAAAATTCTAACGGGACTAGACAGGGTAGATGCAGGGAAGATGTTACCAATGATGGGTGTGTCCAGAACATGTGTCACAGTCTGAGAATTCAGGGTAAACCATTTCGGACAGAGTTGAGGAGACATTTCTTCACCCAAAGAATGGTGAGCCTGTGGAATTTATTACCACAGGAAGTAGTTGATGTTAAAATATTGAATATATTCATGGGATGGCTAGATGTAGCACTTGGGGGTGAATGGGATCAAAGGCTATGGGGAGAAAGCAGGATTAGGCCATTGAGTTGGATGATCAGCCATGATCGTGATAAATGGCGGAGCAGGCTCAAAGGGCCAAAAGGCCTCCTCCTGCTCCTATCTTCTATGTATTTATATATCAATGACTACACTTGCATGCTTCATTGAGAAGGCCTCAAGCCTGGTTGCTTGACATTTGTTTTTTGTGCAGTGTTGGCTGGAGACCCACCTCCCTGCATCACGAACACCAGTCCCACCCCATTCCCCTGCCTCAGATTGCAAATGCATTATGATTTTGAATCGTACATGGAGACGATTTGTGCAACAAGGCTGAATCGCCCACCACTGCTGCCAAGGTCGATGCATCGGGTCGTTGGGAGGGTATGGGAAAAGGCTAAAATCGTCCAATGACACAAAAGGGGCTGGTTTAGCACAGGGCTAAATCGTGGCTTTTAAAGCAGACCAAGGCAAGCCAGCAGCACGGTTCAATTCCCGTACCAGCCTCCCCAAACAGATGCCGGAATGTGGCGACTAGGGGCTTTCACAGTAACTTCAATAGAAGCCTACTTGTGACAATAAGCCATTTTCATTTCATTTATTTTCAATTAACACAACTTAACGCCCACAAACCCGTTCCTTGTCCCAGTTTGACCTTAACGTACGAGCTGTGGGTCAGTCCACAGCTCTCTTGTCTCCGAGTTAGGAGGTTCTGGGTTCCAAGTTCTACTGCTGAGACTTGTGCACAAATCCTGGACAATCTGTACACAGGAAGATCCCACAAACCAATAATAACCAGATAATCTATTAATAATGATGTTGGTTGAGGGCCTCAGTTTAACACCCTTCCTGAAGGTGGCAACACTGACAATACCTCTTCTCCTCAGCACTGAACAAGGGCACCAGCCTAGGTTTTGGGTTCAAGTGACTGGAGTGGGGCTTGAACCCAGTGCCTTCAAACTCACGAAGCAAGAGTGTTTCCCACTGAACCACTGCGAAGAGACTTGTAAAGGCTCGCCGGAGGTGGGTATCCTACCTGGAACTGCTTGCTGGGGAAGACACGACCATTCTCCAACTCCCCGCCCGAAGCATTGACACATGTACTGGATTCCGTTAATCTGCTTTGGGAACATGTCACCAATCTGGTAAAATTGCAGCGTGTCGGTGTCCTGGCACTGGTCTAGGGAAAGAGAGAGAGCCATTACATAGATGTTGTAGCAGAGAAACAAGCTACTGAATAATAATAATAATCTTTATTCATGCCATGCATAGGCTTTATTGAATTAATGCATCATTTCAGTTACTGTGAAAGTCCCCTAGTCGCCACATTCCGGCGTCTGTTCGGGTACACTGAGGGAGAATTCAGAATGTCCAATTCACCTAACAAGCACATCTTTCAGGACTTGTGGAAGGAAACCGGAGCACCCGGAGGAAACCCACACAGACACAGGGAGAACGTGCAGACTCTGCACAGTCCGTGACACAAGCCGGAAATCGAACCTGGGACCCTGGGGCTGTGAAGCAATAGTTTGCAAACGCTAGCCTGTGCCAGTGTATATACACCGCATTGATCACCTCCGACTCTACCTCAACGCTATCACCAAACTTCTCGATGTCTTTCCCCTTCACAGGATCATAAAATCATAGAATCCCCAAAGTGCAGAAAGAGGCCATTCAGTCCATGGAGTCTGCACCAACCCTCTGAAAGAGCACCCAACCCCCAGGCCCACACCCCCGCAAACCCACCCAACCTTTTGGACACTAAGGGATAATTTAGCATGGCCAATCCATCTAACTGGCATCTCTTTAGACTGTGGAAGGAAATCGGAGCACTCAGAGGAAATGCACACAGACACGGGGAGAATGTGCAAATTCCACACAGTCACCCAAAGCCGGACTCGAACCCGGGTCCCTGGCACAGTGAGGCAGCAGTGCTAACCACTGTTCCACCACACCACCCTTCATTTACTTATCTAGCTTTCCTTCATGCAACCAAAATTGGGAGGTTCCCAGAATCTTGAGTTCGGAAAAACTAGAGTTTGGATTTTTCCTCACTGCCCCCCACCCCAGTCGCATTTTATGTAAAATGGAAGTGGTGAAATCATATCCATTAAAAGTTTTTCCAGCCGACTGGAATACCAGACGCTTGCTGCAGGTGAGGAGGTATAAAGGGGATTCAGAGCAGGAATAAAACTTCAAAGAGGGGGTTGAGTAGTATACCAGCGACTTGGTGTTTGCTTTCTTTCCACTGAGGACTCACCAAACGAATGGGGGAAGGGTATAATTAACCCTTCCAGGCAGCTGTTGAGGTGTCAAGCTTTTATAAGGGTCAGAGGGTACGGGTAACCAGAAGACACATGTTTAAGATAATTGATGAGGGGCCAAGGCGGTGAGATGTGTTTACACTACAGTTTTAATGATCTGGAATGCACTGCCTGAGAGAATGGCGCACTCATCCTGAACGTGCACCTTTCTCTCGTTTCTCATTGATCTTGAGCTCACCTTTGTCTGTGAGGCCTGCCCCCCGCCCCCGATCCAAAACTGCCAACCACCCAACTTTTAGCTTCCTGGCTCTAACGGTACTGATATTCTTACTGCTTCTGGCACCTCAGAAATTGTCCCCATCCCTCCTTCCCCCACACCTCTTTCAAACTACCACCCCATTTCCTGCCTCCCAAATTCTCGACGGCACAGTGGTGCATGGTTAGCACTCCAGCCTTGGGTGACTGTGTGGGGTTTTCACATTCTCTCCGTGTCCGCGTGATTATTCTCCGGGTGCTCCGATTTCCTCCCATTGTCCAAGGATGTGCAGGTTAGGCTGATTGGCCATGCTAAGTTGCCCCTCCGTGTCCATGGATGTGCAGGTTAGGTTGATTGGCCATGCTAAATTGCCCCTTCGTGTCCATGGATGTGCAGGTTAGGTTGATTGGCCATGCTAAGTTGCCCCTTCATGTACATGGATGTGCAGGTTAGGTTGATTGGCCATGCTAAGTTGCCCCTTCGTGTCCATGGATGTGCAGGTTAGGTGGGGTTATGGGTTTACAGGATAAGCCGGGAGTCTGGTTAGGCCTCTGAAATGGCCTCATTCTGCACTGTCGGGTTTCTATGAACCCACGCCCATTTCATGTTGATAATTCTCCGGTCAGTCTACTGCTACTGCCCAGAGGCCTCTTATTAAAGTCAGATTTGACTTTCAATTTGAATGTGACAAAGATAAACCTTCTCTCCTCACCCTTCTCAACTTATCTGCAGCTCTTGGCATGGTTCACCACACCATCATGTTGCGACACCTCTCTATTGCCAACCAATGAGATTGTCCTCACCGGCTTTTTCATTCTATCGCGGGTAGCCAAAGAATGCCTGCAATGGCTTCAGTTCTGTCTCCCTCACCGTCACTTCTGGGGGCTCCGAAGGATTGATTCAAAATCGTCTCCCATGCTGCCCCTCAGTGACTTGATCTGAAAACGCAGTGTCCGGAATTGCCCAGCCCGTTACATCGATGTGAACGGAGATTTCACTGGCTTGTCGGCCGAAATTCTGCAAAATCTGGCCAGTGAGGGCAGCACGGTGGCGCAATGGGTAGCACTGCTGCCTCACGGCGCTGAGGTCCCAGGTTCAATCCCAGCTCTGGGTCACTGTCCGTGTGGAGTTTGCACATTCTCCCCGTGTTTGTGTGGGTTTTGCCCCCACAACCCAAAGATTTGCAGGGCAGGTGGATTGGCCGTGCTAAATAGCCCCTTAATTGGTAAAATGAATTGGGAACTCTAAATTTTTATTAGAGAAAAAAAACCTAGCCAGTGCCTTGCCCCTCATGTATGTCGACCTAAAGCTAGTCAAACTCCTTCTACATCAGCAGAGCCTCCAGGCGGAGGCCAGGATTTATGGTTGCATCCGCCCCATGTCCGGAGATTCCTGCCCAAAACCAATGAACCTTTAAATGATCAGGGGGCAGCACGGTGGTGCAGTGGTTAGCATTGCTGCCTCACGGTGCCGAGGTCCCAGGTTCGATCCCGGCTCTGGGTCACTGTCCGTGTGGAGTTTGAGTATTCTCCCCGTGTTTGCGTAGGTTTCACCCCCACAACCTAAAGATGTGCACGCTAGGTGGATCGGCCATGCTAAATTTCCACTTAATTGGAAAAAATTAATTGGGTACTCTAAATTTATAAGAAACAAAATGATCGGTCAAATTTTCCTTCCCGCCCATGACAATTCCCACAGTGGCAGGACAGGGAACTTTACCCCTGGGTTCCAAACCAAGTCACTAAGGGGCAGAATGCCAGAGTCTGGCCCCAGCTCCAGACCCACCCAGCGTAACTGTGGTAACTGCGTTAACTCTCTCTTCAATAAAACACATTTTTGAAGTGCACATACTTACCAATGGCATCGCACTTCCATCGACCTCGGCCTTGCCCGAAGCAGGTGCAGTTCATCTCGTGACCCTCGGCATGTCGTTTTTTAAAGCTTTGGAGCACTTCATATGTTACCCCATTCACCACGCACTGATCTGTGGACAAAGGGGACAGGCTGGTTCCTAGGGAGTTACATTAAATCTACAACTCAGAAACAAGGCCATTGGCCCAAAAATGTCTCCATCTAACCCGATCACTATATTCTTTGATTCCATTGACCCTCATGTACCTATCCGGCTTCTCCTTAAAAGCACTCGAATGCACATTCTCCCCGTGTCTGCATGGGTTTCACCCCCACAACCCAAAAACGTGCAGAGTAGGTGGATTGGCCACTCTAAATTGCCCCTTAATAGAAAAAATAATTGGGTAATCTAAATTTAAAAAAAGAAAAAAAAAAAAGCACTCGAATGATTCAACTCACTAGCTCCGTGATAATGAGTTCCACATTCAAACCACTCTTTGGGGACAGAACGTTTACCTGCATTCTCCGTGGGATTTATCACCAACTGTTCACAATTTGCAGGTTCTTGTTTTAAGCTTCCCACACATGGAAATATCTCTTCTATCTCTATCTCTTCTTAATCTTAAAAGGGTTCCCTCAGGTCTCCCATTATCAGCCCTCTCCTTTCCAAAGGAGAACAGTTCTCCCTGCTCAATTTTTTCTGAGTTAGAACCTTGCTGTTGTTCTTGTTTACAGTCCTCCATGTCTGGTCCAACCGGCCTTCAACACACATTTGACCTAATTTCTGCACAGGTTTTACGTGACTTCTCTGCTTTTGAATTCTGTTGATCTAGATAATAAAGTTTGATTTGCCTTTTATTTTTATAGTCTTATTAACTTTTAGTAATTTGGGGAGTTGTTCCCCTTCCCTCCTCCACCTGATTTAGACTTTTTTTATTCAAACATTATTTGGTCTTCTCGTTTCCTTCTAAAATGTAGCACCTCATGCTAATTGGACAAGGACACACCCATTTTGCATTGCGTATTAATTATATTCTGTCGCACTTTCCTCAGTATTAATACCTCTTGGATTATCTGCATATTTTATTTTCGCGCAGTCAATAACATAACCCTTCAAGAAATAACATAGTGCTTGCTGTAGCATGTCTGGATGGTTACTCATCTGTGAACAGCCACATAGATTTAATGGTAATCGGGGCCGTCTCTGAAAAAAGGCACATTATTTTAATATATATATATATATTATTAATTTCTTCTGGTTGTCCTGGCGAGTCATTCCAGTCCCGAGCAGCTGACAGGGAAAGAAAGGGAGGCAGAGAGAGAGAGAGAGAGAGAGAATGGGAAACAGATTCAGAGGCCAACAGATACAGAGATGGAGTGACAAAAAGGGAGAGAAACAGAGTGCGAGAGAGAGACCAAGAAGTACAGAATTGGAGAGATAGGAGAGAATTGGAGAGAGAAACAGACTCAGAGACCAAGAGGTACAGAGCTGGAGAGACAAAGAGTGCGAGACAGAGAGCGAAAGACACAAATCGATATACATGCACAAATGCACAGTCAGACACACAAACTCCCAATGAGATCATTTTCAAAGCCCCATCACTGACTACAATAGTCCACAGACTGCGAACAGTATGTGACAAGAGTGAACGTCCTGTTGATCACCTCGCAGTTGAGAGTGGGCAATGCAAGTCCATTCGCCGCGGCCATTCCCATTACACGTGCACCTCATCATGTGACCACGCTCGTGACGCTTGTCCCATTGGTCACCAATGTGAAACATAACCCCTTCCGAATTGGTGCAAACCTCGTCAGTTTCTAGGGATAGGTGGCAGGGAAAAAGTGGCAAAGTCAAGCCAAGACTAAACATAGGTATTGACAAATATCAAGTGTAAAGATTTTGTTCAACATGTGTCCCTTCACGCTGTTATTAATACAGATTTTGAGAAGTGTACTGATACGGTTTAATACATTACAGCATTTCTTCCAAACAATGTACCTCAAATAATCAAAAACAGCTGAGCATTGCAGCTCAATATAAGGTTCAAAGAGTTTTTTGTCTGTAATATTCTTTTCGCATATTTGCTCGTGTCGCAGATTGAGGGAGTGATCTGACTGAGGTGTTTTGCATGATTGTATGATTTGATAGGGTAGGTAGAAAATTCCCTCTGGTGGGGCAAGTCCAAAATAAGGGCACATAATCTTTACACGGTAGTGTTACTCCGCCCAAGACAAGTGCGTGGTCAATTTCAGCTCCATGTGCCCCGGAGTCACAACACATGTGAACTCACCAATCATTCTAATAAAAGTTCCCAAAGCTTTTAGCCCTTGGCTGCCCAATAATTACAGTCACCAGGTTTGTAAGTTGAAAAACACGATTGCTGTTTATTTATACCAAGAATTATCATGAAATATGCAGTAAACAGAACTGGATAACAACAAACTAATAACTACTACCCCCTTTAACTGTCCAACCCTCTACCCACCCACACAAGATAGACAGACTCACGGGTGGAAAGGCATAAAAGTATTAAAGTAATAAGGATGAGGGCCAAGAGTTTTGCTTCAAATGGTGGTTCTTTAGCACACTTGCTGATTAAAGTCTCCAGTTTGTAGCCGATAATTTGGGACCCATTTGGGACCTTGTTTAGAAAAAGAATGCTGGGGGTGGCACAATGGCACAGTGGATAGCACTGCTGCCTCACAGCGCTGAGGACCCAGGTTCAATCCTGGCTCCGGGTCACTGTCTGTGTGGAGTTTGCACAGTCTCCACGTGCTTGATGAGGGGTAAATCCTCTCAGATTTGGTTGGCTTTATATGCACCATTCTTTGTTTTACAGCTTTTACCTCCTCATCGGTGTTTTTGTAATTACAGTCCTCATCTCCATTTGGTAATATGAACTGAGACAATTTGTACTTTCCAGATTTCAATTGTTCTTTACTTTCGGAATCAGGATGGTTCGTTATCGACTTCATGAACCTTCTAGCTGTTGTTCACAGATACGGTGGTGGACCGTACAGGGTTGTCCTTCCACCTCCCTCTTAATTTTTAAAAGGAATTGATTAGAGATCATTTCTAATCCTTTCTATTTGCTTCCTTTACATCGAAGAGGCACTCTGGACCTTTGAACGGATGTGGGTTAACAAGGCATTCGCTTGGTATCACTTCACAGTCCTTACTGTCCTCATCCAGACTAACTGATGCCATGCTTTCATGTCTATATTCCTTCAAAGCATGGAAAATGTTTGCACCTGAAGTGAATGGCAATGGGTTTACTGCAAGAAGCTGTAATAAATTACTTTTAGAAGAGAGCAAAATCTCTTTCTTCTTCAGATTTGTTGGCTTCTTTACGAATTTTGAAAGAATTACATGCCATTTAGAACAATCACAGAATTCTACAGTGCAGAAGGAGGCTATTCGGCCCATCAAGTCTTTACAACCCTCTGAAAGAGCATCCTACCTAGGCCTAATCTCCCGCCCTATCTCCACCTAACCTACACATCCTTGGACACTAAGGGCAATTTATATTGGCCAATCCACTTAACCTGCACATCTTTGGACTGTGGGACGAAACAGGAGCACCTGCAGGAAACCCACACAGACACGCGGAGGAAGTGCAAACTTCAACAGTCAGCCAAGGCTGGAATTGAATCCACATCCCTGGCACTATGCTAACCACTCCCTCCCCCTTCAAAATTAGTTAGTGACAGGTCTATTCAGTAACAGCTGTTTATCATTACCTCATAATCAGAACCACGATCCAATTCAAAACTCACGTCTGACTCTTCAATACTGTCATTACTATTCAATTCGGACTCCCTGGTCTCTACTAAATTTTCTTTGGCAAGTCATTCTGAGGGATTCTTCCCGTAGAGATAATTTCATCAGATTTAACTGTCATTTGATATGTGATCAACGTCTTTCAATATTTCGTTCTTTGAGTCACTTACTGCCCAAAGGATTTTCTGATACCAACATGCCCAACAATTGGTATCTCATGTGCTAACTATTGTACTTCCCTCGGTCACTCGATAATCATGGATGAAGCTACAACCTTCACTCCTGACAAATCATTACCCCGAAGTAAGTCTACTCCTTCCACTGGGAATTCCTTAACCACTTCGACAAGGACCGGATCTGGTATCAAATTGCACTCTAATTGTACTTTATACAATGGAACTGGGATATAGTCTCCACCGATCCCCTTCACTAATACCTCAGTTTTAATTGAGCTCTCTGGAGGGAAAACCAAATCCCTCTCCAGTACGAGAGTTTGAGTAGCATCTGTGTCCCTTAGGATGGCTATGGGTTTGGCTACATCAGCTGATGTAAATGGGATAACCCTCCCCTTAGACACAAAGTGGTCATATCTCTCATTTACCTCATTCCTCACACTAGCTCCCCACAACAATTGGACTGAGGATTGGCTGACTGACAGAAGCAAAGGGTCGGGATAAATCGGTCCTTCTCTGGCTGGCGAACTGTAACTAGTGAGGTGCTACAGAGGTTAGTCCTCGGCCCTCAACTGTTTACAATCTATATAAATGATCTGCAAGCAGGGAAAGAGTGTTACACAGTAGAATTTGTGGATGATACTGAAATAGGTGAAAAAGCAGGCAGTGAAGAGCAGATAAAGATTTTACAGATGGATTTAGATAGGCTAAGTCGTTGGGCCAAAATTTGGCGGATGGAGTTTAATGTGGATAAGTATAAGGTTATCCATTTTGGCCGAAAAAATAAAAAACAAATTATTTTCTAAATGTAAAACAGAATCAAGATGCCTAGGCAGAGGGATCTGGGTGTCATGGATCTCAGAAAGTCAGGTGCAGATACAGCATGTATTAAAAAGGCAAATGGAATGTTAGTGTCTATTGCAAAAGGACTGGAATATAAAAGTAGAGAAATGTGTTGCAATTGTATAGGGTGTTGGTGAGACCACATCTGGAGCATTGTGTTCAGTTTTGAGGAAGAATGTGGTGGCATTTGAAGCAGTTCAGAGGAGGTTCACCAGATTGATTCCGGGGATTAAAGAGTTGACGTAGGAGGAGAGATTAAACAGTTTGGACTTATACTCGCTGGAGTTTAGGAGGATGAGAGGGGATCTGATAGAGGTATATAAAATACTAAATGGGATTGATAAAGTAAACGCAGACCAAATGTTTCCCCTTGTGGGGAAATCTAGAATGAGAGGTCGCGGACATAGGTTGAGAGGTGGATAATTTACTGCTCACAGATGATGGTGAATTTGTGGAATTTACTGCCCCATAGTGTCCAAAGATGTGCAGGTTAGGTGGATTGGCCATGCTAAATTGCCCGTAGTGTAAGGTTAATGGGGGGGATTGTTGGGTTACGGGTATACGGGTTACGTGGGTTTAAGTAGGGTGATCATTGCTCGGCACAACATCGAGGGCCGAAGGGCCTGTTCTGTGCTGTACTGTTCTATGTTCTATAGTGCGATGGAGTCATTATCATTAAATGATTTCAAGAAGGAGATAAATATATTTATGATTTAAAAAACAGATTCAAGGGATTTGGGGGACAGGTCGGTAGGTGGATTTGAGACCAGGAAGAGATCAGTCATGATCTAATTGACTGGCAGAGCAGGCTCGAGGGGCTGAATTGCCTACTTCTGCTCCTAATTCCTATGTCTCCTAAATTGAGTTAAAGTTACAGTCTGCCCTAAAGTATTTGCCACTTATGTTCCCTTTTCAAAATCCTCTTCAGGAACTCCCACAAGTCCCACGAGCTTTCCTTGCAACTTCCAACATGCTCCAACACAAATGAACATGTGCAACCTTGTTCCAATGGTAATATATAGGTTTCCCAAGTGTCACCTCCACCCTCAGTACCTTCTCTCCTGGTCTGAGGAGGAGATTTCAGAGTGTTCCCAGCTATCCATTATTTACCTTGGCTACCACCTGCCTTCCTTTCACGCTTCCACTTCCAATCCTTTTCAAAAGTATGGAGGTTACATAGAATTTAGAATGGCAGAAGGGGGCCATTTGGCCCATCGAGTCTGCACCGGCTCCCGGAAAGAGCACCCTACCCAAGGTTAACACCTCCACCCTATCCCCATAACCCAGCAACCCCACCCAACACTAAGCGCAATTTTGGACACTAAGGGGAATTTATCACGGCCAATCCACCTAACCTGCACATCTTTGGACTGTGGGAGGAAACCGGAGCACCCGGAGGAAACCCACGCACACACGGGGAGGATGTGCAGACTCCGCACAGACAGTGACCCAAGCCGGAATCGAACCTGGGACCCTGGAGCTGTGAAGCGATTGTGCTATCCACAATGCTACCGTGCTTACCGTGATGGAACAACGGTTAAAATGTCTGGATTAGCTCACAATTGTCATTTACAATTGCTGCCTGCCTAGCAGTCTTCACTCTCCGGTCTTCAATATGTGTTCTTAATAAAGAAATTAGGCAGTTCTTAAATTCCTCCAAGGTGATGACCTCTTTTGAGTGCCTTCGTAATGATCCCTCCTGCTTGTTACCTGTTTGTTCCCTTATTTCCCCTTTCTTTTAGTTTTGCTATTACCATTTTGATCCATGGATGAGTAATGGACCTGTGACTTTAATGCAGCCTGTATCTTTAACTCAAGCAGAAGCAATAGCCTGTATCTTTTAGATCATGCAGGAAGAGTATGGAAGTGGGCGGCACGGTGGAGCTGTGGTTAGCACTGCTGCCTACAGTGATGAGGACCCGGGTTCGATCCCGGCTCTAGGTCACTGTCTGTGTGGAGTTTGCACATTCTTCCCATGTTTGCATGGGTTTCACCCCCATAACCCAAAATGTGCAGATTTTTATTATTTTATTATTATTATTGGTATTATTATTATTATTGTTAGGTGAGTTGGCCATGCTAAATTGTCCCTTAATTGGAAAAAAATAACTGGGTACTCTGAGTTTATATTTGAAAAAAAGGAAGAACCAGAAGACATCAGCGATGACTCGATTTGATTGATTTGGCCGGTGGCCAATGAATTGGCTCAAAAGTCTGTGCCCCGCCCGGTGGCCAGCATTGATTGGTTCTGGTCCCGCTGACATGTTTCTCAGTGTCACAAGGCTAGAGTTTGTTTCACTTTCAATTCTATAGGCTGGATGGAGGAATCTAACCAACTCACTCCAGAAATATACAGTTAATTCTCACCAAAGGGCCACTGTGAAAATCTGATAACTCTGCAAAAAAAGAGGTTGATGTGCAAGCAGAGACCAGAATCTGATAACACACTCAAAGAATAAGCTGATGTGAAGCCAGAGGTCTCTCCTGGAAAAGCTGTAGTTAAGATATACTGCTAAGCTGCAATGAAGATAACTACATGCGGTATTCCAAAGACTTTTATCCACAATCATACTGTGAAGGAAGTGCACTAAAGGACTCATCGTCTGAAGCATGGCCTCTTATCTTTACACCTTAATCTTTATTATTTTTCCACCTTCCCCTTCTGTGTTTGGCTGTTTTGTGCATGGATAAAGGGTGGGACAGTTAAAGGGGAGTCAAGGATTATCTTGCATGTAAGCAGCTGTGCTTACTGTATATTTCATATTTATTCTGATTCTAAATTGACAATAATTGTGCTTTGACTTACAAACCTGGTGACTGTAATTATTGGGCAGCCAAAGGCAACAGGTGTCAGGAATTCTTATGAGAATTATTGGTTCATTCACTTGCGTGTTGTGAATTCAGGGCATGTGGGGCTGGAATTGACCGTGCACTTACCCAGGGTGGCATAACACTGATAGCAGAGACTGGGCATGTTCAGAGTTGGTGAGAAGGACTGCGAAGGTTTGAGCCATACCTGCCATTGGACAGAAGCCAAACATCCCATCAGCATCATAGTTAGCAGTTGTTCCACACCACTTCATGCTGTCCCGTCTTCCATCGGATGTGCACTCGGTATAGTTTACCATGTTGTACAGGAATGGAAAGTGACACAATGCACCATTGGAGTTCCCCCCTCGGCTCGGGATGTGAGTGACTAAATGTAACATGAAAGGTGAGCAACAAAGTAAGGAGGGAAAAGAAAATGTCAGTTGTTAACATTTACCAGGGGCAAATTCAAAGGTTTTGAACAGATTTCATCTTCTCCCTACCCCACGCATCTATCCCTTAGCCCTTTACCGAATGAAACAAGTGTACCAGTCAACAGGTCAGATACATCTGATAGGATCCCTTTAAAATAGTCAGTATTACAAAGTATGCCTCGTGCAACTTGTTCTTAGCTGACAGACATTTGGAGTGTTGTTAAATCATTGCGGTCTGCTCTCTAAAAAAAGGTTTGGGATTAATTTAACAAATGCAGGCCTGGGACCGTGAACCATACCTACAAAATGGGGTTCCTTGGGAGTGGTGTATGTGCCATTCCTGTGTTAAGAAATCATTCCTGTTATATCCCCTCGCTGTCCTCCCCAAAACTTTGTCCTGGAATTCACCGCTTACCATCGCTGCCATGGATTGGCGGCCATGAGGCCATCCTTCATGTATGGGATGGTGAGCATTAACAATTCAACCACAGGAGGAAGGGGTGTTACGTCAAACTCCCCTCCTGGGCCTTCCTGTCCCTGCCCCTCTGTCCTGGGCCTGCCTGTAATGACGATAGTGACATTTAAGGGGCATCTTGATAAATACGTGAATAGGATGGGAATAGGGGGATACGGACCCAGGAAGTGTAGAAGATTTGTAGTTTAGTCCGGCAGCATGGTCGGCACGGGCTTGGAGGGCCGAAGGGCCTCTTCCTGTGCTGTACTTTTCTTTGTTCTTTGTATTCCCCCCAGCTGAGCCTGCCTGGATATCCCTCTCATCTTCCCCTCCCCGGATCCCTGCCAGGATTCTTCCCCCTGTGGGTCTGCTGGGGCATTTTTCCCTCTCAGGTCTACTCAGAACTCCCATCCCACCTTCGATCTGCAAGTTCTGTCCTCCTCACACGTGGTTTGCCTGGACCATCCTCCACCCCCCCCCCCCCCCCCCCCCCCGCCCCACCCCGGGTTTGCCTAGGCTTCCCATTCACCAGCCTCCCCCTAGGCTTGTCCTGATTCTGTGTGGGCTTTGTCAGACACACCACCCTCATTCAGGCTTCCGAACTCTTCCCCTCACCCAGGTTCTGTGCATTTCTTGACACCCCGCTCTTAGAAAGCACCTACAGCCATGTGCTGGACTACGCCACCTCCCTGTCATCCAGACTACCCTCAGTTTCCAACCATTCACCTACCAAAGCTGGGCACCCCTCAGGGAGGAGAATGGAGCTGCTCCCTTATGCCTCGCATTACCTGCACATGGCCACTCTGGATTTCACAGACTCCAAAGATACTCAGGAAGGGCTTCCTCACTTGCTGCTCAGAGGAATCTGGGACAAATGGTGCCTCCGGAAAACCCAGACCCGGGACAGTAACCTAAGTTCTGGGACATTCTTATAAAATCTGGGATGGTTGGGCATCCTAGCCTTATCCAGCCCTCAGCCCACAGGGATAATCTTTCCCGGCAGTGAGTTATTAGAGATGGCATTGATCCAGAGATGGCGACCCTGGGAACTAGCTGTGGCTCCTGATCAGTGACTTCGGTGGATGATGATCGGGGTGCAAAACGCACTTAGTGCCTATAAACTTTGCAATCAGGCGGCAATTGTGTCGTGGGAAAATGGGCTCCGGGAATAGCGCCTGAACTTACAAGCATGCTGGTTGCAGAAAGAGTAAGAGCGATCCGTGTCAAAGTGTTTGGTCGTACTGCACCAAAATGTGCCGTCGTTTCGTCCATCGCTCGTGCAGGATTCATAAGTCTTGCCCGTAAACGTGAATGGAAACACACAAGGCTGTCCATTGGAATTCCCTCCATATGTCTGCGTTGCTGATTAACACAGAAAGAATACATTTACAACAGTGATGGGCAAACTCGGCTAGTGAGTGAGCCGCATGAGTAGCCCTCCTTCAATCTCACTGGGCTCAAGATTGAAATCAGGCTTGTTCACTATACATGACCCCATGAATAATGTTAAATACATTTAATACACGCCAAATGTGTAATCATTTACATATTAAATGAACTGTCATCAACTTCACAAATGGCAAAAACAAAATAAATATTTACATTTTGGATGCAGGGCTCTCACAGTCAATGTCGTGTGGATTCAGCACGCACCTCACTTCACTTGCCCTTGCGGTACGTGCGTATCAATTCGGTCATACCAGTACAAAAAGAGACTACTTGGACAGAAATCAGTGGAATGTGGAAAATCCTGCGCGTGTGCAATGGTCATCAAACTGTCTCGTGGGCCGCACTCAGAACCCATATCGGCCGCAAGTGGCCCCTGGGCCGCAGGTTTCCAGCACTGCTTTCACATCCTTCGCAGTCTCAGGATATCCTTTACAAAGTTTTATACTGCAGTGTAGTCATGTTGACTGAGGGTAAGTATTAGCTAGAACACCAGAGATAATTCTTCAAAATATCTTTTATATCCACCAGTGCAGCATCCCCAACCAGAAGATAGCACCTCTGACATTCTGGCATTCCCTCAGCACTCAGGTCCCCTGAGTGGGAACTTGAACCCACAATTCGCTGGCTCTGAAGCAAGAGTGCAGCCCCATTGAGTTACAGCTCAAACAAAACTCCTCATGCTACAAATTAAGTACCGAGTGGTATTTTCTGGCCATTCCCACCTACTCTTTCATCGGGGCAAGCTGTGATGGTGGCGGTTCAGCCTCACCAGAGCACAAAGTTTTTGAGGTCACCCCGCAGAGGCCTCTGGCCAATCACCTTTTCCTTCCTACCGATGTGGGCCCTCCCTGGCCATAGAAACCAAGACTGCTGCCCACCAGGAATGCTGGATGCTTGCAGTGGGGGTATACCCTGTGAACCCCTCAGACCGTAATCTTGCCAACCATGCCACCTAGCAAATTAACAGGCCTGCTGTATAGTCATCTGTAATTGTAACATAGCAAGTATTCCGCAACGATCAACAACACCTGCAGGAGAGTAGAGTCATTTTCTTCTTTTACTTAAGTTGTGATATCCCTAATACTCACGCAATTCACGGCAGCTCACGCCATTATGCATGCAGGTACATAACATACGCGTGCGCCCTTGCTTCTTGAACCACTGCATTCCATCACTGTAGAAGGAACCACCATCACTGACACATTGTTGGGTTTTGTGAGCGACAGGCTGGACTTTAGGCTGTACGTTAAGGTCAACATCTGAAAAGAAGGAACGTGTTTATTTTTTAAGAATAGTTGTCCAACATTTTATTGCTTTTAAAAACAAACATTTGACAGGTAACACTTCCGAGCTGGAGACGCAAAGCAAAGCCGAGACATCAAGTGCTGTCTTGCACATTTTCAGCCACCGGCACCAAGTATTTCCTTGTGACAGATATCAGGTTCTTCAGCAGCTCGGGGTATATGGGAGTTTGGCCAAGGGAGAACAAGGTGCCCATCACATAGTCTACCTGTTTATCCATCTGTTTGAACTGATGGGCAAGCCACAGGCTGATATTCTGACCTGTGGTGCTCAGGGGAAGATTTCCCTTCCCTTCCCTTCAGTTTGAGAATGGGGTTTTAAAAAAGTTACAATGGTGTCTTCTGGCCAAAATGACCAGGGTCCTCAAAGAGATTTTAAAATATAATTACAATGACGCGGACTGCAGTTCCACTGCTTCTCGACTTCCTCGAGATCCTACTGGGCATGGCCACCAAGACTCTTTTTAAAAAAAATATTTTATTAAGGCATATATAATTTTAACAATTTTCAAGAGGACAAAGCAACAAACAACCAAACCCAGCCAACATGGTTTACATACACAATTCCCCAATCCCCCTTCCCCACTAACTATTTTCCACCTCAACCAGCCTCCCATGCCTCCCTCTTTCCCTTTACCTCCAGCCCTTTCTGCTAACAGCTTAATATTCCCCAAAGAAGTTGATAAATGGCTGCCACCTCTGGGTGAACCCTAGCATTGATCCCCTCAGGGCAAACTTGTCCTTTTCAAGCACGGAAGCTCAGTGTTTAGCACTGTTGTTTCACAGCTCCAGGGTCCCAGGTTCGATTCCCACTGCCTGTGTGGAGTCTGCACGTTCTCCCCGTGTCTGTGTGGGTTTCCTCCGGGTGCTCCGGTTTCCTCCCACAAATTCCGAAAGATGTGGGGCGGTATTCTCCGCTCCCGATAAAAATCGGGATGGCCGTCGTGAAATCGGCCGAGGTTCACGACGGCCTCGGGGCCCGCTCCCCGCACCTAATTCACCCCCACCCGGGGGGCTAGGAGCGGGCCTCCATCTTTCCCGGCCGCGACCTTGTCGCGCCAGAAATGATGCGCAAAACACCGCATTTGTAAGTTCATCCGCGCATGCACGGGTTGCCGGTTCCAACCCGCGCTTGCGCGGATGACTTCATCACGCAGACGGCGCGAACCACGCATGCGCGGTGGCCGTCTTTCTCCTCAGCCGCCCGGCAAGACGTGGCGGCTTGTTTTGGACGCTGGCCCGACGATCGGTGGGCACCGATCGCGGGCCTGTCCCCTCCCGAGCACAGTCGTGGTGCTCCTGTGCCAATCGGGCCCCAAATACTGAAAGCTCCCTCCCACCACCTTGAACGGCATCCCACCCAATCCCCTCTCTTTCCCCTTGCTTGAATCACAAAGACCTCGCTCTTGCCCATATTCTTTTTTTTTTCTTTTTTTTATAAATTTAGATTACCCAATTATTTTTTCCAATTAAGGGGCAATTTAACGTGGCCAATCCACCTACTCTGCACATTTCTGGGTTGTGGGGGCGAAACCCACGCAGACACGGGGAGAATGTGCAAACTCCACACGGACAGTGACCCAGAGCCGGGATCGAACCTGGGACCTCAGCGCCGTGAGGCGGTTGTGCTAACCACTAGGCCACCGTGCTGCTCTGTCTTGCCCATATTCAATTGAGATTTAGAACATTAGAACATTACAGTGCAGTACAGGCCCTTCAGCCCTCAATGTTGCGCCGACCTGTGAAACCTATGTAAAGCCCATCTCCACTCTTCCATTATCATCCATGTGTTTATCCAATGACCATTTAAATGCCCTTAATGTTGGCGAGTCCACTACTGTTGCAGGCAGGGCATTCCGCATTCCTACTACTCTCTGAGTAACGAACCTACCTCTGACATCTGTCCTATATCTATCTCTCCTCAATTTGTACCCCGAAAACCAGCCAAATTCCCAAGGATCCCCATAATCGCTCCAATCCCCCCCCCCCAGCAGGTCAGAAATATACAAAAGCACACATAGCGAGACCCGTGCTCCACCCCACCCCCATACTATCTCTTGCCAGTCCCTCAACGCTTTCAACGCCATCGCCAGTGGCTCTATGGCCAAGACAAACAACAGTGGGGAAAGTGGACATCCCTGCCTCGTCCCCCGGTGCAGCCTTAAATAATCCGAGCTCACTTGGTTCATCCCCATGATCGCCACCGGTGTCTGATACAGCAACCGGACCCAGTCCACAAAACCCTGCCCAAACTCAAACCGCCTCAGGGCCTCCCACAAATACTCCCACTTCACCCGATCACAGGCCTTCTGCGCATCCATGGTGACCACCACTTCCACCCCCTTTCCTCGAAGTGCATCATAATGACATTTAGCAGCCTTCTAATGTTCACAGCTAAATGCCTCCCCTTCACAAACCTGGTCTGGTTCTCCCCTATCAGCCCTGGCACACAATCCTTTATTCTCGAGGGCAAGATCTTGGCCAATAGGTTGGCATCTACATTTAGAAGGGAGATTGGCAACACAGTGGCGCAGTGGTTAGCACTGCTGCCTCATGGCACCAAGGTTCCAGGTTCGATCCGGCCCTGGGTCACTGTCTGTGTGGAGTTTGCACATTCTCCCCGTGTCTGCGTGGGTCTCGCCCCCACAACCCAAAGATGTGCAGGGTAGGTGGATTGGTCACGCGGAATTGCCCCTTAATTGGAAAAAGTGAATTAGGTACTCTAAATTTAAAAAATAAGGGAGATTGACCTGTATGACCCACATTGTTCCGGGTTCTTATCCTGCTTCAGGATGAGAGAAATTGAGGCCTAGGACATCTTCGGAAGGAGTGCCCCTCACTCCCTAGCCCCATTAAACGCCCTAAATAGCAGGGGCCCCAGCACTCCTGAAAACTTTTATAGAACTCCACTGGGTACCCGTCCAGCCCCTGGGCCTTGCTTGACTGCATCGCCTTCAGCCGGCCACCAAGAGTCTTGACCGCAGTAACCCACAGGGACCCCAGGCGACATCATAGCCAGATCTTGAAACCCGTTTCTTTGACAATTGGCTGCCTTGGTGACAATGAGTCCTGAGGCCTCAGGGCTACCCATTCAAGCACATGCAATCCTTCCTGCAACACTGTTCAAGTCACCATGTCGATAGCTGTCCAGCTCCTTACTTGATTTAATTTTACATCAATATCACAGGTGTCATTCTCCCCGTGTTTGCGTGGGTTTTGCCCCCACAACCTAAAGAAGTGCATGATAGGTGGATTGGTCATGCTAAATTACCCATTAATTGGAAAAAATGAATTCGGTGTGCTAAATTTATGTTTAAAAATCACAAGTGTACATAGAAGGGATTCGAAACACTATACGTTTTACAGTGAGGGCTAGTCCCCACACTCACCAGAACTCAGATGCAAAGATCCATAATGTTCACACTCCCACTCTCCACGCCCTTTGCCTTTACAGGTACAGTGAAGTGAATTTCCTTGGCTGTCCACCTTGTTCCAGGTGTCTCCAATTCTATAGGCTATCTGGGTATCCTGGTCATTGCACCGGTCTGTATCAGGCAGGGAAAGCAACAATAATGTAACCACATTCAACACATTGTCCACACCTCATTTAATCTATATGGGCCCTTTAATGGAGTTAAAAATTCTGAAGCCACTTCATGGACAAACATTGACCCTCGGAACTTAAGAAGATATTAGAACAGATGACCAAAAACACCAGTTTCCTTCTCCAATGTCCTTCAACTCCCAAATCCATGACAACCTTCCCCATTTACCTCATGCTTGAATTCCTCGATTTAGGTTTCTGGCCTTGCTACAGTATAGAAACAGCTCTTCTCAGAATCAGGAAAGACATCCTGTGTGGCTGGGACAAAGGTAAACTTTCCCTTCTTGATCTACTCAACCAGTTAGTAGCCTTTGACACGTTTTTTTATAAATTCATTTACGGGATGTGGGCATCGCTGGTTAGACCAGCATTTATGCCTATCCCTAGTTACCCTTCAGAAGGTGGTGATGAGTTGTTTCCTTGAACCGCAGCAGTCCTTGAGGTGTAGGTACATCCACTGTGCTGTTAGGAAGTTCCAGGATTGTGCCCCAGCAACAGTGAAGGAACGGCGATATATTTCCAAGTCAAGGTGGTGAGTGACTTGGAGGGGAACCTCCAGGTGGTGGGGTTCCCAGGTATTCGTTTCTCTTGTCCTTCTAAATGGTAGTAGTCGTGGGTTTGGAAGGTGCTGTCTAAGGAACTTTGGTGAGTTACTGCAGTGCATCTTGTAGGTGGCACACAAGGCTGCCACTGTTTGGCAGTGGTGGAGGGTTTGAACGTTTGTGGACGGGGGAGCAATCAAGTGGGCTGCTTTGTCCTGGATAATCTGGAGCTTCTTGAGTGTTATTGGAGCTGCGCTCATCCAGGCAACTAGAGAGTATTCCATTATACTCCTGACTTGTGCCTTGTGGATGGTGGACAGGTTTTGGAGGGTCAGGAGGTGAGTTACTCGCCGTAGAATTCCTAGCCTTTGACCTGCTCTGGTAGCCACAGTTTTTATATGGCTGGTCCAGTTCAGTTTCTGATCAATGGTAACCACCAGGATATTGATTGTGGGGGATTCAGCGATGGTAATGCCATTGAATGTCAAGGTGCGGTGGTTAGATCCTTTCTTGTAGGAGATGGTCATTGCCTGGCACTTGTGTGGCGCGAATGTAACTTGCCATTTGTCAGCCAAAGCCTGAATATTGCTGCATTTGGACATGGACTGCTTCAGTATCTGAGGCGTCGCGAATGGTGCTGAACATTGTGCAATCATCCACAAAAATCCCCACTTCTGACCTTACAATAGAAGGGAGGTCATTGATGGAGCAGCTGAAGATAATTGGGCCTGACTAACCACACCATCTCCTCCAATGACTCTCCACAATTGTCCATCTAGGTGGGACTGCTCTCATCTGGTTCCAGTCGTAGCCAGAGAATCATCTGTGATTGCTTCCCTTTGCACTGTTACCTCTCATGTCCCAGAAGGATCTATCCTTGGTCTCATTGCCCTCTTTCTCATCTACATGCTGTCCTTCACAAAGACCATCCAAAAGCACAAGGTCAGGTTTCATGTGATGTACACTGATGACACCCAAGCTCTACGTCAGCGCCACCTCTCCACTCCTCCGCTGGCTCTACTTTACCAGACAGTTTATCTGAAATCCAATACTGGACGAGCCAAGATGTCTTCCAACTAAATATTGGGAAGTTTACAGACATTTGAGGGACCATTTTTCGGCCATTCCTACTGGCAGGATTTTCCAGTCCTGCCAGCAGCGAACCCCCTCCCCCGACACAGCTGCAGTTTCCCGACGGTGGAGGGTGGATACAGTGGAAAACCCCATTGACAGTGGCGGGACTGGAAAATCCCACTCTGGCCAATGGAGGGATGTCTCCGCAACTGCAGCGCATACCCGGGTAGGGGGAGCCTGCCCATCGTCTTTGGTTCTTAGTTCAGGCACCACACCCTAGTCACTGACTCCATCCTTCCACACGGAAACTGTTTGGGGTTGAACCAGACTGTTCACAACCTGGGTATTGTATTTGACTCTGTGATTAGCTTCCAATAAGATACTTGCACCATCACTGAAACCGTCTGTAGCCACCTCTGTAACATCGCCTCTGTAACATCAACTTTATGTGTGTTGGTGGTGATATATTAACATGGATTGTCATAATCATAGATTCATAGAGTTTCACAGAACAAAGAGAGGCCCTTCAGCCCATCGTATCTGTACCGGCCATCAAGCATCTCTTTATTCTAATCCCATTTTCCAGCACTTGGTCCATAACACTTGCTATGACATTTCAAGTGCTCATCTAAATGCTTCTTAAATGTTGTGAGGATTAGTTAACTAACAGGAAACAAGACGAGATAAATGGGTCATTTTCAGATTGGCAAACTGGCAGACTTTGGATATAGAGGGCATTTTCAAATTGGCAGGCCGTAACTGGTGGAGTGCCAACAGGGATCAGTGCTGGAATCTTAGCTATTTACAATCTTGATTAATGATGTGGATGAAGGGGCCAACTGTACAGCAGCCAACTTTGCCAATAGTATAATGACAGGTAGGAAAGCAAGTTATGAGAGGATACAAAAAGTCTACAAAGGGATATAGCTAGGTTAGGTTATGTGAGAGGATGGACGATTTGGTACCTGGGAGCATAATGTGGGAAAATGTGAGGCTATCCCACTTGGCACGAGGATTAGAAGGGCAGAATGTTATTATAATGGAGAGATTGTGGAACGGTGCGGAACCAAGGGATCTGGGTGTCCTTGTACATGAATCACGGAAAGGTAAGGCTGTAGGTACAGCAAGTAATTCGGAAATTAAATGTATTGTTGGCCTTTATTGAAAGGGGAATGAAGTTTCGATCGAGGGAGGTCTTGCTGCAACTGTATGTTGGTGAGACTGCACTGTGAGTACTGTATACAGTTTTGTTCCCCTTTCCAAAGTAGAGATAAAATTTAATTGGAAGCCGTTCAGAGAAGGTTCCCGAGGCTCATTCCCTGGGGTTACCTTATGAGGAAAGGGTGAACAGGTTGGGCCTATACTCAGTGGAATTTCGAAGAATAAGAGGCGATCTAATTGAAACATAAGGTTCTGAGGGGGGTTGGCAGCGTCGAAAATCTAGAACTGGGAACAGTTTAAGAATAAGGGGTGACCCATTTACGGCAGCAATGAAGAGGAACGTTTTCTTTCAAATGTTGTTGTAGAATTCTCCTCCCCAGAGAGAAAAGGAAGCTGAGTCATTGAAGATATTCACAGTAGAGTTCATTAGATTTTTGATCAACAAGGGAGTTAAAGGTTATTGCGACGGAATGGAGGGGTGGGGGGGCAGGTAGGAAAATGGAATAAAGGTCATAATCAGAGCAGCCAGAACCTTAATGATTAGTGGAACAGGCTTGATGGGCCAAACCTGTTCATTTTTCTTATATTCTTCAGCTCATCTGTTGTGTAAACCTCATCCATGCCTTTAGTACCTCCAGATTTGATTATCCCAATGAACTGGTTTTCCACAGTCTACCTCTCTGTAAATATCCAAATCGTTGCTTCTCATGTTCTAACTCGCAAGCAAGTCCAGTTCACCCATCACCTCACCGTGCTTGCTGTCCTCCACTGACTCCCCATTACGCAAGGCCTTAGGTTTAAAAATTCCTCTTCTTGTTCCAAATCCCTCCAAGGCTTCACCCCTCCCTATCTCTGGGATCTCTTCCAGCCCCAAAAACCTCCTCTCCTTGCAAACCATAAGGACAGGTGGCCAATTAACCTCTGAACCCGCCCGGCTGTTCAATCAGATCACGACTAGTCTATAACTTACCTCCACATCCCTTACCCAAGAAAAATCTACCATTCTCAGTTTTGACGTTTTCAATTGATCCCAAATCTCAATTTTTATTTTTTTGTGTGGGGGGGGGGGAATAGTTCACATTTTGTGTGAAGAGGTGCTTGCTGACATCACGCCTCAACAGCCTCTAATTTGATGTTCATGCTGTTCTGGGCTCACCTGCCACGAGATTGTTTCTCACTATGTAACAAATCAGTTCCTTTAATCATCTTAAATACCTCAAATAGACAGGCTGGGTGTATAAACAGCCATTTCAGTGCTCAATTGGTTTGGTAAAAGGTTCAAATCAAAGCTAGATAAAGTTGCGGAACGGACAAAAGTAGAACCTACTGCGTGAACTGCAGGTGATACGTCCACTGCCCTCTCCCAGACAAGTACACTCCATCATCATCCAGCCTTGGTATGGCCGTTCCCAGGTGTCTCCAACAACATGGCTTGTTCCTTTGACATTGTCGTAGCATCTTTCCGCTGTACAAAAACACAAGGTGCAACAATAGGTTTCTGAGGCAAGTTATCTTTTATCTGTCTCTTCTTGTCTCTTCAGAAAAGACGGTGCCAATCTAGGTCTCTGAGCCTGGGCAGTGAATGCCAGGAACATATTCCGCCATGGAGACTGGTCGGTGCCATCAGCCACCCCAATCCTATCCTGTCATTACATGACCATCTGACACCACTCCACTCACGCGATCAGCTGTGCTACCAATGGCTGTCCTTTGTTCATCCCCAGTTCTATCAATCCCTTACCTGGACTACAATCAGCAGAGATCAACTGAACTCAGGTCCTTCCATGGTTTTGTAAGGCTCAATTGATGTATTGGCTAAATGAGCTTTGCATTTTAGCCCTTTCCATTATCAATCAATATTCTCTCCAAAGATGAAAGTTCTCAAGTCTGATTTTTGCTTACAAGGGAATGAAAGAAATATTTCATTTTTATAGCACTTTTCACAATCTCAGGGTATTCCTTAGTGCCAATGAAGTATATTTTCAAGTGTAGTAATTGTGGCAATTTATAAAACACGGCCAACAATTTGTGCATTCCAAGATCCCAAGTACAGCAACACAATAACCACATAATCTGAATTAGCAATGTCAGGTTGAGGGATAGGTTTTGGCCAAGTCACAAGGGTGAGTGAACTCCCCAGTTTTCTGACATCTCTTATATTCTTGCCTGAGAATTCATCTTCAATATTCCATCGGAGAGACAGTATCTTTGAAAGTGCGCACTCACTCAGTGCTGCACTGGACTATCATCTAAGGCTATGTATTCAAGGCCATCACATGACCATCTCGCCTTCACTGGATAATGCTAACCTGGCATATGGTCAACTGGCTTCCAGTGGACAGTGTTGCTCATCAAGATGGCCACCTGGCCTACACTGACACTGTTGACCATTGTATAGCCAACTACTGGATGGTTCTATTCGGCACTGTAGCTATCATTTGGTCAACTGGCCTCCACTGGACAATGCTGGTCAATGGGCCTCCGCTGGATAGCATCAATAATCATATAAGCCCCTGGATAATGGGGTCCATCACACAGCCAATGTGATCTGTTTCTCCCTGATGGATTTCTCTTCCTATGTTTGAGTATACCAACCTATTCCAATGCACCCACACACTTTGAAACAGAAATATCCGAATCTAATACAACCTCAGTGTTTACCAATCCGAATATGAGGTACAATTACTTAGCAGAATAGTGTTGGATTGAAGGCCAAAAGGTATTGTGCTATGAAAATGGAAACGGTGTCCGCAATTTGGTTTTAATTATGATGTGGAAAGGTCTACCTATTGGCTTGCAGGTCCATTCTCCTTTCCCATTACCAAGGCAAACACACTCCAACATATGGCCAGTTGTCTCATGAGGTCTCCGCCAGGTATCACCAATCTTATAGGACTGACCACCTTCATGGCAGCGATCTGTGAAACACAAGGAGACAACAAGAGTTCATTGTTTTAAATTGTCTTTAAAAATTATATTCAGCACCTGAACAATTGCTCCTGCTCAGAACCCTACATTCCCCATGGGTGTTTCTGAATCGTCCCAAACAAGGCTTGGGCCAATCTAAGTGTGCTGGGTTTAATACACCCCTGCCCCTTTCACTTCACAGTGCTACTCTAGAATAGAAACCAAAGTAATTAGGCCATGCACAATAACCTGGATTATTGAGGGAACAAACAAGCATTGCCAGATAAATGTCAGCAGGACAAGACAATGGAGGAGCAGTCCTGGGAAGAGTTTTGGAAAAGGATTTCTGAGAGACTGGAGGAGGATCCTGGAAAGCAGGAAGAAGCAGTATGGGAATTGGACATGAGAGTCAGGAATTGGGGAGGTGTCTATGGTTTTGGAAGGGCAGTCAGGGTTTGGGAGGATTCGGAGTTTGAGGGAGTCAGGGATTGGGAAGATGTCTGGGGGAGTCTGGGGTTTGTGTGGGGGGAGTAAGGGTTTGTGGAGGGGGTGGAGTTAGGGATTGGGGAGGAATCTAGGATTTGGGGAGGAGTCAGATTTGGAGAGTTGTGTGGGATTTGAGGGAGGCGTTTGAGATTTGGAGAAGTCAGGGATTTAGGGAAGTGGCCTGAGATTTTGGAGATGAGTCTGAGATTTGGGGAGGAGTCCAGGATTTGAGTAGGAGTCTGTCAATTGGGGGAGGTTTCTGTGATTTGGGGAGGAGTCTGAGATTGGGGGAGGAGTCTAAGATTGGGGGAGGAGTCTGAGATTGGGGGAGGAGTCTGAGATTTGAATTGTGGTGTCTAGATGTTGGAGGAATCAGGGACTGGAGGACTTTATGGTTTAGTGGTTTGGCAGAGGCTTCTGAGATTTGGGGGAGGGATCAGTTGGTTGGAGGGGTCTGGGATTGGGGAGAAAATTAGGATTCGGGAAGCTGAGTCTGGGATTAGGGGAGGACAAATCTGGGATTGGGGTGGAATCTGCAATTGGGGAGGAGTCTGGGATTAGACTGCAGTATGGGATTGGGGAGGTGTCAGGGGTTGGGGAAGTCAGGGTCTGGGATTGGGAAGGACAAATTGGGGAAGTCTAGAATTGGGCAAATGCCTGGGATTTGGGGCGGAGTCAGGGATTTTGGGGCAGAGTCAGGGATTTTTGGGCAGAGTCAGGGATTTTGGGGCGGAGTCAGGGATTTGGGGGAGGAGTCTGATATTTACGCAGGCGTCGGTGATATGGGGTTGGAGTCAGGGATTTGGAGTTGCAGTCTGAGGTTTGGGAGAGGATTCAAGGATTTGGGAGAGGTTTAAGGTTTGGGGACATCAAGCATTTGGCGGTGGTTTCTGAGATTTTGGGGAGGAATCAGAGATTTGGGAGAGGTGTCGGACTTGGGGAGGAATCAGATGTGGAGAGGAGTCAGGGATTTGGGGAGGAGTCAGGGATTGGGGAGGTGTCTGAGGTTTAGAGTGGAGTCTGGGATTTGCAGGTGTCAGGGATTTGGGGGAGGAGTCTAAAATTTGCGGAGTAGTCTGGGATTTGAGGGAGATGTCAGGGGTTTGGGGGATAATCTGACATTGGGAGATGAGTCTGAGATTTGGGGGAGGTATCTGAGATTTGGGAGGCATCAGGCATGTGGGGAGAAGAGGCAAGAGAATTTGAAAAGTAGTCTGAAATTTGGGGATGGAGTTAGGGGTTTGGGGGAGGAGTCAGGGATTTGAGGAGGAGTCTGGGATTTGGGGAGGAGTCTCGGATTTGGGGGAGGGGTCTGGTTTTGGAGCAGGATCTGGTATTTGGGGGCGGGGTCAAGGATTTGGGAGAGGGGTCTTGGTTTTGGGGAGGAGTCTGGAACTTGGACAGGAGTCTGGGAGTTTTAGGAGGTGTCAAGGAGTGTGCGGAGTCTGGAAGTGGGGGGAGTCTGGGAATTGGAGGACGACTCTGAGATTTGTGGGTGGAGCCAGGGAGTTGAGGGAGATGTCTAAGAGGTGGGAGGAGTCTGGGATTTGAGGGAGGAGTCAGTGATTATGGGGAGGAGTCTGACATTTGGGGAGGAATCTGACATTGGGGAGGAGTCTGACATTTGGGGAGGAGTCTGACATTTGTGGGTGGTATCAGGGATTTAGGGGAGTAGTCTGGAATTTTGGGGAGAAGTTTGATTTGGGGAGGAGTTTAAGATTGGGGGATGAGTTTGAGATTTTAGGGAAGTGCCTGGGATTTGGGAAGGAGTCAGGGGTCTGGGAAGGAATCTTAGATTTGGGGAAGGAGTTTGAGATTTTGGTTGATGTGACTGGATGTGGAGGAGTCAGGGATTGGAGAAGTTTGTCTGTTAGTGCTTTAGTGGAGGCTTCTGAGATTTTGATGAGGGATCCACAAATTGGAGAAGTCTGGATTTGAAGGAGGAGTCTGAAATTGAAGAAGGAGGGACTGGGATTGGGGATGAATTTAGAATTGGGAAGGAAGGATCTGGGATTGCGGGGGAGGAGTCTGGGATTGCCTGGGATAGGATAGGAATCTGCAATTGGGGGAGGAGTCTGGGATTAGGATGGAGTCTGAGATTGGAGAGGAGTCGTGGACTGGGAAAGGAGGGGTCTGGGATTGGGGAGGGTGGAGTCTGGAATTTGGGGAGGAGGAGTCTGGGCATTGGAGGAAAATTCCAGAATGGAGATTCTTACTGACATGTGATAGAGAAAGAGAGGATAGTGTTTATCTGGAAGTGATGGGTTTATATTAGGGGATGGGTGAGGGTTATAAAGGTGTGGATGGGGTTCAGTGTGAACAAAACCTTATTTGAAAATATCCATTAACGGACAAGATCTGGCAAGATCTTGATTCATCTTAAAAATCCAAACTCTGCTGACATTGAGAGGACAAAATAAGGGAGCTTCCTCCTTTCTCTCCCCTTCTGAAAGATACACCTCAATGTGAGGACGGATGAAAATGTGAGGAGTCTACTGGGTCTTTGAAAAGATCAACTTGCATAAACACTGAAGTGAATGTATATTTAGGAGAGATTTCTTTGGCAGCTTAGAATAGATAGATGTCTGTAATAACACTGTCCCCCTCGCCCATCAAATTCCCTTCAATGCTCCACACTTGTTCCTCTTACTTGCAATGGTACAGCTGATCCTTCCCCTGCCAGCTCCGATACAGGTGCAGTCCCAAATCATACCATCCTTCGGGCGTTCCCAAGTTTCGCCGACACGTTGCTGGTTGCCAGTGTACTGGTCATAGCACATTTCTTCAACTGCACAAATCAAAACACAGTCACAGTCAAATCCATCCTCTTGGGAGGTTCTTTCCACCCAGAAGTGACTCTCTGTGCAATCATGCATGCCCCACCAAACCCAACCTACCGCTAGTTTTGTCCATTCCTCTCTTGAGGGATATAATGCCAGGGCACAAGAGGTTGCTGGCACCACAACCCAGTCCAGTCAGCTTGGCCTATGACATGAGTGCCAATTTGGGCCCCACTTCGATATCTAACCAAGTAGCTGTGCCATAAAGCTGCAAGATATCTGTTTTGTTTCCCTGTCCAAGGACATTAAAATGAAAGTACGAGCATTTAGGTAACGCCTTCTGGGATGTTCTCAGGCACTTTTACAGCCAGTGAAATGTAGTCACAGCTGTAATACAGAGGATTGCAGCAGCCAATTTGTGCGCAGCAAGCTCCCACTCATATCAATGCGATAATCACCACATTTTTGTGATGCAGAGTTTTGGATGAATATTGGCCAGGGCACCAGGAGAAAATGCCCCTCCCTCTGCTCTACGAAATCAGTATGAGATATTCTATGTCTGCCTGAGAGTGATGGAACATCATTTCAGTATCGCAGCTGAAAGGCAGTGCAGCACTCCCTCAGTACTGCACTGGAGTGTCAGCCTGGACCTTGTGTCTCTATTGTGAAATGAGACTTGTATACACAATCTTCAGCAAAGCTGTAGGTATATTTCAAAACTGTCTCCAGCCACCATACTCTATTTATTTTACCCATAATTCAGCAAATCTTTGCTCAAAATTGAGAAATTTAGTGGAAAACACTGTAATCTGGTACTATAATATGCCATGACAGTACTTTGGGACTGTAACACAGGGACTGTGCACTGTTACTGTAACAAACTGTAATTACACACTAGTACTGTAACCTACTGGGACTGTACACTGATACTGTTAACGTAGAACGTAGAACAGTACAGCACAGAACAGGCCCTTCGGCCCTCGATGTTGTGCCGAGCAATGATCACCCTACTCAAACCCACGTATCCACCCTATACCCGTAACCCAACAACCCCCCCTTAACCTTACTTTTTAGGACACTACGGGCAATTTAGCATGGCCAATCCACCTAACCCGCACATCTTTGAACTGTGGGAGGAAACCGGAGCACCCGGAGGAAACCCACGCACACACGGGGAGGACGTGCAGACTCCACACAGACAGTGACCCAGTCGGGAATCGAACCTGGGACCCTGGAGCTGTGAAGCATTTATGCTAACCACCATGCTACCGTGCTGCCCATGTAATTGTACACTGGCACTAACATATTTATTGTACATTGGTACTGTAATACACTGGGACAATATACTTCAACTGCAATGCACTGGGACTGTGCACGGGTACTGTAATATACTGTTACTGTATACTGCTACTCTAAAATGCTGTTTTGTACATTAGTACTGTAATGTACTGGTTCTATACACTGACAGTGTAATACACTGGGACCATACACTTATACTGCAAAACACTGATAGTGTACACTGGTACTGTCATGCAATGGGACTGTAAACTTATACTATAATACACTGGGACTGCACACTGGTACTGTAATATACTGTTTTAGTACAGTGATTCTCTAATGTACTGAAACTGCACACTAGTGCTGTAATATTTTTTAAAATAAATTTAGAGTATCCAATTCTTTTTTTCCAATTAAGGGGCAATTTAGCGTGTCGAATCCACCTACCCTGCATATCTTTAGGTTGTGGGGGCAAAATCCACGCAAACACGGGGATAATATGCAAACTCCACATGGCCAGTGACCCAGAGCCGGGACCGAACCTGGGACCTCGGCGCTGCGAGGCAGCAGTGCTAACCACTGCACCACTGTGCTGCCCCTACTCATGCTGTAATGTATTGTTACTGTACACCAGTATGTAAAATACTGCTATTGTACACTGGTACTGTACTGGATCTGTACACTGGTACTGTAATACACTGAAACAATACACTTAAACTGCAAACCACTGGTAATGTACACTGGCACTGTAATGTGCTGTTACTGTACACTGGTACTATAATATACTGTTACTGTACACTGGTACTGTAATGCACTGAGTCTATAGTGGAACTGTAATATACTGTTACTGTACATTGGTACTGTAATAGAACATAGAAAAATATGCTGGTATTATATACTGATGCTGTAATGCACTGGGACAGTACACCTGGAATGTACAATACTGCTACAGTATACTGATACTGTAATTTACTGTTACACTGGGATACTGTAATGCATTGTAATTGTAGTACACATGGACTGTAACATAGTGTCACTGTACACTGGTATCTGAATGCACTGGGACGGTACATTGGTACTGTAATGCAGTACACTGGTACTGTATTATACTATTACTGTACAGTGATACTGTAATGCCATATGATACCAGTTCACTGAGACTGTAATATACCATTACTGTGTACTGATACTGTAATTGTTTTGCAGTACACTGGTACGGTAATGCTCTAGGGCTTTATGGTGATACTGTAAGGCACTGGGACTGTACATTGTGACTGTAATGTATTGTAATATAGTGTTACAGTACATTGGTATTGTGATGTACTGTTACAGTAGTGTTGGTGTAATGCATGGTAATCCCAGTACACTGGGACTGTACTATACTGTTACTGTACACGCATCCTGCAATATGTTGTTACTGTACACTGGTACCGTAATGCACTGGGGCTGTACAGTGATACTGTAATGCATAAGACTGTACACTGGGACAGTAATATACTGTTACTGTACACTGGGACCGCATTACTGTTATTGTGCACTGGTACACTGGAACTGTACAGTGGTACTGTAATACACTAGGACTCTACACTGGGATTGGATATTGGTGTGCTAACACATTGGGAATGTCTGCTGTTACTCTGTGTTTAAGGAATGCAAGAAACATTTACTTTTCCATCTGCAGGGACCTTGAATACTTAGAGATAGCGCTGGACACCAAGATTCATTCTCAGGAACCCAGTGACACTGACTCCTTAACTGCTGCCTTACCGTCAGGTTTCGATTCACAACTCCAGCCTCGACCTGCTCCGTAACAGGTACAGATCATGACACGGCCCAGATAAGTACGTTCCCATTGCTGGTTAACATGGTAAACCTTCCCATTGTCTGAGCAATAATCTAAATGGGGAGAGAGAAAATACAAAGACCAAACATATTACAATATGAAAAACACTGCAAACATTCAGCAAGCTGAATGCCATTCATGGAGTGGACATGCACAATTGTGTTTCAGATGTGAAAGCCTTATTTCTGAAGGAGCCACAAGGGGAACATGAACTTACCTCCGGAGGGGTTTAAACAGAGTCAACATGTCAGGACTCCAGCCGATTCTGGTATACAGTCACCGACTTGAAACACATTGGCTAAATTTTACCAACTTTGAAAATACCCGGGAGCAGGACCACATCCAGCCAACAGGCCGTAACTCATCTATCGGCGTCATTGTACATGGAGGGGTCTGGTTTAATACAGTTGGCTGGACAGCTGGTTTGTGATGCAGAGCGAGGGCAACAGCTATGCCTTCTCAACCTTGCCCCTCACCTGAGGTATGGTGATTCTCAGGTTAAATCACCACCAGTCAGTTCTCCCTCCTCAAAGGGGAAAGCTGCCTATGGTCATCTGGGACTATGACAACTTTACTTAGTTTCACTAAGGTGGCAGTGTTCATTTTGTCTTTCAGGAGCTCAGACCTCCTGCTGCGCTCCCTCGCCTTCTGTGAGTAGACAAACTGCAGACAAAGAGGGTCCCGTGCACCCACCCACCCCAACCCCCTAAACTCTTTGAATTGGCTCAATTCTTAAATTCAAGTCTGCCTACTACAAGTGCCACCAGAGCTTCCCATCATTTTCTATTTTTAATTCACATTTCTGTCACCTGCAGTTTTTTCCTGAGTTAACTCTCTGTTTTCTTTATAAATGTTCTTTTTCACCCAGCCAATCCATTAGGATTATACTGGTCTGCCCCATGTCGTCAAACCAGAACCCAACTTACACTGTCATGTCCCTAATTCTTCCCTTTTAAAGGAGCAGTTCTGTCAAAAAACTGAAAACTCTTAACTTAAGAAAGGGAAACTGTGTGAGCTCAATTGCATATGATTTCGTCTCACAGATGCAGACCGACCAGATGAGTGTGAAGCCATTCAAGAGGGTGCGGAAAAGATTCACAAAAATGGTCCAAGAGATGAGGTGCTTCAGTAGACCGGAGGAGCTGAGCCCGTTCTCTATGGAGAGGTGTTCAAACTCATGAGGGATCTGGACAGAGTATCACACAATCTTACAGTGCAGTTCAAAGGAGGCTATTTGCCCCATTCAGTCCAGACTGGTTCGCTTAAGAGCATTCTGCCGGTCCCACTCCCCTGCCTTATCTCCCTAACCTAACACATTCTCTTCTTTTCAGACAGCATTCCAATTCCCTGTTGAATACCTCGGTCGAATCCACCTCCACCACCCTCTCACCAAATTTGTTTCAGACTCCAACAGCCCTCTGGGTGAAAGAAATTTTCCTTGCATCACTTTTACTCTTTTGGCCTATTATTTTGAATCTGTACCCCCCCCCCCCCCCCATCCCCCATTTCTTGACATACTCAAGTGGGAACAGTCTCTCGCTATTTATCCTGTCCATTACCCTCAGTATCTGGAATATCCTCTATTAAGTCTCCTCTCAGCCTTCTTTTCTCCAAAGGAAACAGACCTAACCGCTTTGCTCTAACCTCGTAGCTACAGAGTGGGCAGGGGGAAAAGTGTCCCCAGTGGCGGATTGTTGAGTGGTTAGGATCTGGACTGCTCTACATGGGAGTGTGGTGCACAGACAGAGAATTAGCCGTAAACTAAACTGCTACAGGACCATGGGGCAAACAAGTGGATCTGATGGCTTTGGTTGCCGAAGAGCTGGGTCAAAGGTGCCACTTTGAAGAATGACTACGCGTGTGAGGCAGCAAGTAAGACTCCAAACAGTAAGGTTTTTCCCCCAATTAATAGCAAGATGTAGCAACCAAACAAAAACAATCCCAGATGCTGCAAATTTTAAATAAATACAAGAATATGTTGCAATAACTGGGTAGGTCAGGAAACATCTGTGGAGTGAGGGTGGGGTGGGGGAATCAGGGCTATGGTCCTTTTGTCCAGATTGCCCTCAAAATCCGTCATGGAAACTTAAACTATGGTTGAACGTAAAGGGGGAGAGGAAATGTCGGGGGGTCCACAACATGCTTTTTTAACTTGCTGTAGGAGGGTTTAAATAAACTCTCACAGCCCAAACAAGATAGCACAAAAGTCCTGCTAACATGCGCTTGATCCCCGATTAACCCCTTTGTGCTGTGCACCCCACTGCCCATCCAAGTCTGAAGCCACCCTCCAGAGACCGTTCGGCCCTTCGTGCCCGTTCCCACCTATTTCAAAGCTACTAGGAAACATACGCGGCCATATTACTCGTCAGAACACAAGAAACGTGCCGTTTGTTGCAAACACAAAAGTCGATGCACTCCGCATTTGAAGCATTTTATAAACCTCGGCGAGACAGGTAAAGAGCATTCTAAACTCCTCCTGAACATGCCATCCCACATTAACTTGTGCTTTTGTTGCACAGCTCGGCACCACACCCCCAGGGGAGTTCAATGCCCTTTTTCAGAGGAGTTTTTAAAATAGCAATTTTAAAGAAAAGGTCCACGGTTTTTTTTACATTAAAAGTTTTGTTCTACAGAATTGAAAAAAAAAGTTGCAAGACTTACTTTGATTCCCATCGAAGGTGTTCTGGCCACTGACTGCACTCAGAGACACGGCCAGGAGGAAGACCCGGAGAGTGGAGTGGCACATCTTCCAGGGACCAGCTGGCATCACCGCCCACCACCCCCCAAATACCCCACTCCCTTCTTCACAGCTCAGACGAGACACCCACAAGCCCCAGGGACCCTGGGAGAGGAAAGACAAGCAGGTACTGGCACAAGGGTGATGGGGTACAGGAGCAGGGAGAGAGAGGGAAAGGCTGGCTCAGTAAGGAATCCCAGCCACCTCTCTCGTCCACTACACCTTTGAACAGGGAGTAAATGAATGTTTGACTCTGCAGCCCCCTTTATAACATTAGCTGGGAAGGATGGGTGGGATCTTGGAGTTCGGGGGGGTGGGGGAGGAAAGGGAGGGGTCTCACTCGGGCCACATCAATAATATTTACAAGTCTGCCTCTGACATCACTGGAGGAATTATTGGGACTTTTTTTTAAAAACTTGTTCAGCCGCAGACGCAACGCATCTTTCTTAAAGGAGCCACCGCATCATCCTTCAGACAGCACAAAACCCACCCCAAATAAAGGAAGGGTCTGCAGAGGATGATTCACTGCTCGTCTGCAAATACAGGAAATTCACGCCGAAGTATGGGATGTGCTGTGTGTAAAAAAAAACAGCCGGATTTAACTCAACTCAGTTTCTTGCCAGCTGTTTACTTGCAGCTTGACTTTACTGAATAACTTGACACATGATTGGTGAGAAGGGTTGAGAAATGTTTCTTTAAGGTCCACCTGAACCGGGGGGGGGGAGATGCGCCTTTCGATCTCAAATGGTGAAAGAGGCGGGATACTGGTCTTCGACAAGGCGAAGACATGATTAAGCAAATCATAAAGTTTCCCGGTTTCATCACATCTGTGTGCATTTTCCAGTGCACAAAGTGCACTTCTGTCCAAAATGTCTGATCAAAAGGAAAGACTTTGAGGTAAACTTGCTCTCAAAAGGGGGAAGGCTGGAGAGTAGTGTGGGGGAGGGGGGCCAGTTACAGACATGATCCCAGACAGAACTGAGGTTAGGTATTCAATCATAAACCACCGTCGCTTAAGTGCAATAGACACTCACTATTAGGATGTGTGAGCCAGACACCCGAATCTCTGTACGAATTCTTGGAATGCTTGAACAGTTTTAAAAGTAGGACCGTCATTGCAACTGTGTAGGATCTCGATGCCCCGCACTGCGAGGGGAGATCGTGATGATTCCTTTTATTTTAATAACAAAATAATGAATGCCCCAACGCGCCAGCTCTGAATCCCGCCAAGCAGCTCCAATGCAACCCACCCTTAATAAAAAACCTGACAAACATGCACTTGGGAAGTTGCTCCGTCCTCTGCAAACAAAGAGCTTTGGGACATCCCGACTGAGGTGCAAATCTAACAAAAGCAAAATATTAAGGATTGGAAACACTCAGCAGGTCTAGCAGACAGCATCCGTGGAGAGAGACAGGGGTTAACGTTTCCAAAGCTAAAGGTGCAAGATTTGCGTTTCCAAAAAAAAGATAGGGATGGGGACAATGTCACTGAGTCAGGGGTGATTCTATTCTAAACCCTTCAAAGTAACTCTCAGAGCAGTACGTCTGCAAAAAAAAGCATTGGAAAACTAACAATTTATATATTTTTAACTCTCTAAATGTGCTCGTTGCTTTTCCATAAACCATCATGTTATATTTTGGAAAAAGGAATCGAGAGCAAAAATGGGGTTCGGCACTTTCTATGGAGCCTGGGAGCAGGATTAGGAGAGTTTTGAGCCGCTGGCGATTGTATTGGTCACGTCAGTGATTGAGTGTGTAATGCGAGCAGAGGAAAGATATTGTGAAAGTGTTAAATGGTGTATCCTTCCTGTGGAAGGGTACCCTGTCAAATGGGCTGGGATAGATTCAGTGAGGGTCTCTATCCCCCGACCCCTCTGTACCCCAAAGGTTATTTTGTCAGAAATGCACCAGGACCAGATATGTCCCGGTTTATCAAACAAGTGTGGCTTATCTATCGATTTGAATGTTGTCCTGTGCACTTTTCAACACAAAAGCTTGCTCTCTCTACAGCAATGTTAAGGTGATTCAGCGAGGCAAGTTAATTGATAGCTCAGTCACGCTTTCTAAAGTGCAACCATATGTGGACATCATAGAATCCCCACAGTGCAGAATGAGGCCATTCAGCCCATCAAGTCTGCAACGGCCCTCCGAAAGACCACCCCACCTCGGCCCATTGACCCGTCCCATCCCCACTTAACCTGCACATCCTGACACTAAGGGGCAATCTAGCATGACCAATCCACCAAACTTGCATATCTTTGGACTGTGGGAGGAAACTGGAGCACCCAGAGGAAACCCATGCAGACACGGGGAGAACATTTAAACTTCACACAGTCACCCAAGGCCGTAATTGAACCCGGGTCTCTGGTGCTGTGAGACAGTAGTGCTAGCCACTGTGCCGCCGTGCTACCCTGGTCCTAACCCCCACCTCCCGCCCGGTCAATTTTCTTTTGCCTTTTTTAAAATTTAGAGTACCCAATTCATTTTTTCCAATTAAGGGACAATTTAGCATGGCCAATCCACCTACCCTGCACACCTTTGGATTGTGGGGGCGAAACCCACGCAAACAGTTAGAATGTGCAAAATCCACACAGACGGTGACCCAGAGCTGGGATCGAACCTGGGACCTCAGCGCCGTGAAGCAGCAATGCTATCCACTGTGGCATCGTGCTGCCCCATTCTAATCAATCTTGCTTACACTTTCTCCAGTGCCTCTAGATGTTTTTTACAACATGGGGAGCAGAGCTGTTCTCAGTGTGGTCTGATTAAGGATCTCTGTAAGTCATTGAGTTTTACTACAGTGAAAGAGACTTTCGGCCCATCGTGCCAGCCATCAAGCACCTATCTATTCTAACCCTATTTTCCAGCACTTGTAAGCTTGGCCTTTCAAGTGTTCATCTAAATGCTTCTTAAAAGTTGTGAGGATTCCCGCCTCTACCGCCCCTCAGACAGTGAGTTCCAGATTGCCCCCACTCCCTGGATGAAAGACTTTTTCCTCAAACCCCCTCTAAACCTCCGGCCCCTTACCTTAAATCTACGGTCTTTGGTTATTGACCCCTCCACTGAGGGGAAAAGTACCTTCCCATCCACCCCATCTATGTCCCTCATGATTTTATACACCTCAATCCTTGTTCCCTCATGTAGAATTCACAGAATTCCTACAATGCAGAAGGAGGCCCTTTGGCCCATCGTGCCTGCACCTGTAGTCAACTAGTTGCCCCTGAAATGCATCTATACTGCTCACATCCATCACTTGCAGGAGGGTTATGGCACAAAAGAAGCCCATTCAGCCCATCATGACTGCACCGGCACTCTGAATGAGCAACACATCTAGTCCCATTCCTCTGTCTTCTTCTTGTGACCCTGCACATTCTTCCTTTTCAGATAACAGTCTAATTCCCTTTCGAATGCTTCAACCATGGGATAGCAACCTGCCTCTACTACACTCTCAGACAAAGTATTCCAGAGCCTCAACACTTGCTGCGGAAAAGTTTCTCTTCACATTACTTTTGCTTCTTTTACTAATTGCTTCAAATCTGTACCCTCTCATTCTCGATTGTTTCATGAGTGGAAACAGTTTCTCCAGGTCTATCTAAACACCCCCCCCCCCCCCCCCCTCCCCACCACCACCCCTCTCCCGGTGATGTTGTGCGCCTCTATCTGATCTGTCAGCCTTCTTTTCTTCAAGGAAAGCAATCCTAACTGCTCCAGGCTTTCTTCATAACTGAAAGTTTAACACAATTTATCTGATTTTCACTCCATCCCTCTGGGAATGAATTCCAGTGCTTTGTTTGCTTTGGTCACAGCCTTGTTAATCTGTGACATTGGTGAATCAGTACCTCTGGATCTCATGGAGACACTTATTTTCCAAACAGCATGCGATTCCTTACAACCTCCTACCAAAATGCACCACCTCACACTTGGCAATCATGAATTTAATTTGCCATTTCAGTGCACTTCCTGTGATTTGATGGTGCCTTTACTCTTAACAGCCCCCCTGACAAGCAGTATTTTAATCGCAGGCCCATATATCAGTCTGTGCACTGAGGGTGCGACAGGCTGCTGTGGGCTGTTACTGCATGAATGAATCAACATGAGCCCTGGTGTTTTCGTCGGAATGTTCTTGCTGTTTTTCGCCTCTTCCGTGAAAGGTTTAGTTTTCCTTTTTTTGACTCACCGGCTGCCAGTAAGGAGGAGGAGGGGGTCGGTAGGCAGGGGCACTGAGGGTGGAGATGGGGGAGGGGAGGGTGGTGAGTTAGGCATGGTAGTGCAACATGACACCACCATGGCTGGGATGTGAAAATCTGCAGCTTGAATTAGTCGCAGGATCAGGGAGAATGAGAGGAAACTTTGGATTTTCTTTTTAAAATCTGTGAGCTTTTATTTTTAAAAGTTCTGAACACAGTGTAATAATGCCATACCTAGATCACCAAGAAACATTTGATAAGGTACATCATCAGGGGGTCACTACACAAGATGAGAGCACATGGCAGGAGGTAAGATATTAGCGCGGGTAGAGGATTGATTAGCTAACAGGAAGCAGAGAGTTGGGATACATGGGTCCTTTTTAAGGTTGGGCAACCTGTAACTAATTGAGTGCCACATGGATCATTGTTGGGACCTCAACCATATAAAATCTACATCAATCACTTGGATGGTGGGACTAAACATATGGTCGCTAAATTTGCTGCTGACACCAAGATAGGTGGGAAAGTAATTTGCCAAGAGGAGGTGGAGGTCTGAAAAGGAATATAGACAGGTTAAGTGAGCGGGCAAAAATTTGGCAAGTGGAGCATAATGTGGTTAAATGTGAACTTGTTCACTTTGGCACGAAGACTAGAAAAGCAGTATACTGTTCAAATGGAAAAATGTTTGCAGAACATTCCCTTTGTGGTACAGAGGGATCTGGGAGTCCTGGTACATCACAGAATTACATTGTGCAGAAGAGGCCCTTCAACCCATTGAGTCTGCACCGACACATGAAAAACACTACCTACCTTCCTGATCCCATTTGCCAGCACTTGGCCCATAGCCTTGAATGTTATGACGTGTCAAGTGCTCATCCAGGTACTTGTTAAAGGATGTGAGGTAACCCACCTCTTCCACTCTCCCAGGCAGTGACTTCCAGACCATCACCACCTTCTGGGTAAAATTGTTTTTCCTCAAATGCCCCCAAGCCTCCTGCCCTTACCTTGAACTTGTGTCCACTTGTAACTGACCCTTCAACTACAGGAAACAGCTGCTCTCTATCCACCCTGTCCATGCCCTCATAATCTTGTACACCTTGATCAGGTCGCCCCTCAATCTTCTCTGCTCCAACGAAAAAAAAACAAGCCTATCGAACATCTCTTCATAACTTAAATGTTCAATCCCAGGCAACATCTTGGTGAATTGCCTCTGCACCCCCTCCAGTGCAATCACATCCTTCCTATAATGTGATGACCAGAACTGCACACAGTACTCCAGCTGTGGCGACATCAAAGTTCTATATAACTCCAACATGACCTCACTGCTTTTATAATTTATGCCTTGATTGACAAAGGCAAGTGACCCTTTTTGATCACCCTGTTAACCTTCCCTTCTTTTTTAATTTAAAGTGCCCAATTCATTTTTTTCCAATTAAGGGGCAGTTTAGCATGGCCAATCCACCTAACCTGCACACCTTTCGGGTTGTGGGGGTGAAACCCACACAGACACGTGGAGAATGTGCAAACTCCACACGGACAATGACCCAGAGCCGGAATCGAACCTGAGACCTGTATGGAGTTTGCACTTTCTCCCAGCGCCTGCGTGGTTTTCCTCCGGGTGCTCTGTTCCCTCCCACATACCAAAGGTGTACCAGTTAGGTGGATTGGCCATGATAAAATTGCCGCTTAGTGTCCAGCGGTGTGCAGGTTAGATGGGGTTACGGTATTATGGGGATAGGGCAGGGAAGTGGGGTCGGGTTCTCTTTCAGAGGGGCGATGCAGACTTGATGGGCCGAAGGCCTCCTTCTGCACTGGGATTCTATGGTTCCATGGGTCCCACTCCTGTTCCGAAGTCCTATGTTTTATGTAGCACCACCTTGTAGACCACTTTTCCCTTCCTGAATATACCATGCCGAGTAACATGTGCTGGTTAATAAATGTACAAAGGGCCCGCTTTTACTGCGAGAGTTATAAAATTTCAGGCCAGAGGCTGTGGTGATGATACAGTCAGGAGTGAAGATACCCTATAAAGATATGATAAACAGTTTTCCAAACCGAGTGAACAGAAATCCTTATTTATATATTTCTTTAGACCTAGGAAGAGTGGAGAGGGGGAACAGAGAGATTGTAAAAGTGAAAATTTATCCTGAAGAGTCATCCTTTTAGGTCCTGATCTCTGGATTTCCCTTTTCAAACTTAGTCAACTCTCCTTTAAGATGCTGCCTCGCACATTTAAAAAAAAAATTAGAGTACCCAATTCAATTTTTTTCCAATTAAGGGGCAATTTAGCGTGGTCAATCCACCTACCTTGCACATCTTTGGGTTGTGGGGGTGAGATCCATGCAGACACGGGGAGAATGTGCAAACTCCACACAGACAGTGACCCAGAGCAGGGATCGAACCCGGGTCCTCAGGGCTGTGAGGCAGCAGTGCTAACCACGACTGCCACCCTATATTTTGACCATTTGTCCTATAATTCTTTGTGTACCACCCCTTTTTAAAAATTCATTAATGGGATTTGCCATCGCTCTCTAGGCCAGTAAATTATTGCACATCCCTAATTGCCCTTGAATGGTTTGCTGGGCCATTTCAGAGGATCTGGAGTCACATGTAGGCCAAACCAGGTTCGAACAGCAGATTTCCACCCCGGAAGGACCAGATGGGCTTTTACGACAAAGGTTTCATGATTATCGTTAGATGTTTAGTTCCAAATTTGTATTGAATTGAAATTCCACCATCTGCTGTGTTGGCATTCGAGCCCGGTTCCCCACAGCATTACCCTGGGTCTCTAGATTGGTAGCCCAGTGACAATACCTCGACATGCACTGTCTCGTCAATTTCTCCACTGTTCCTATGAAGTGTCTGAGGACATTTTGTTACATTAAAGGTGCATTATAAATGCAAGTTGTTGTTTGTTTCCTCTGGTGTCAGATCTTGCTGGGGTGGAGGGGTGGATAGAGGGGAACGGTAGTTGAGTCCTATCACCGTTTTAGATGCTTTTTAAAATCACCATTTTGTCCCTGCGGGCGGACAGTTGCTATGAGACTCCTGTCCCCTTTTATTGTCATTTCGATGCCGTTCAATCTGAGCTCCGTTGTGGAGATTGCTTTAACAGAGTGCCAGCCATAGTCAATTATCAACGATGGCCCAGTGATAGTAATCTCTTTTCTGATTCCGCACGAATGTCGATGGCTTCAGGCCCCATTCAAAAAGGTTGAGCACAAAAGCAAAGCCAACAATTCCTACTGCAGTGCTGCACTGTCAGAGGGTCAGTACTGAGGGAGTGCTGCACTGTCAGAGGGTCAGTACTGAGGGAGTGCTGCACTGTCAGAGGGTCAGTGCTGAGGGAGTGCTGCACTGTCAGAGGGTCAGTACTGAGGGAGCGCTGCACTGTCAGAGGGTCAGTACTGAGGGAGTGCTGCACTGTCAGAGGGTCAGTACTGAGGGAGTGCTGCACTGTCAGAGGGTCAGTACTGAGGGAGTGCTGCACTGTCAGAGGGTCAGTGCTGAGGGAGTGCTGCACTGTCAGAGGGTCAGTGCTGAGGGAGTGCTGCACTGTCAGAGGGTCAGTGCTGAGGGAGTGCTGCACTGTCAGAGGGTCAGTACTGAGGGAGTGCTGCACTGTCAGAGGGTCAGTACTGAGGGAGTGCTGCACTGTCAGAGGGTCAGTACTGAGGGAGTGCTGCACTGTCAGAGGGTCAGTACTGAGGGAGTGCTGCACTGTCAGAGGGTCAGTACTGAGGGAGTGCTGCACTGTCAGAGGGTCAGTACTGAGGGAGTGCTGCACTGTCAGAGGGTCAGTGCTGAGGGAGTGCTGCACTGTCAGAGGGTCAGTACTGAGGGAGTGCTGCACTGTCAGAGGGTCAGTACTGAGGGAGTGCTGCACTGTCAGAGGGTCAGTACTGAGGGAGTGCTGCACTGTCAGAGGGTCAGTACTGAGGGAGTGCTGCACTGTCAGAGGGTCAGTGCTGAGGGAGTGCTGCACTGTCAGAGGGTCAGTACTGAGGGAGTGCTGCACTGTCAGAGGGTCAGTACTGAGGGAGTGCTGCACTGTCAGAGGGTCAGTGCTGAGGGAGTGCTGCACTGTCAGAGGGTCAGTACTGAGGGAGTGCTGCACTGTCAGAGGGTCAGTGCTGAGGGAGTGCTGCACTGTCAGAGGGTCAGTGCTGAGGGAGTGCTGCACTGTCAGAGGGTCAGTGCTGAGGGAGTGCTGCACTGTCAGAGGGTCAGTGCTGAGGGAGTGCTGCACTGTCAGAGGGTCAGTACTGAGGGAGTGCTGCACTGTCAGAGGGTCAGTACTGAGGGAGTGCTGCACTGTCAGAGGGTCAGTACTGAGGGAGTGCTGCACTGTCAGAGGGTCAGTACTGAGGGAGTGCTGCACTGTCAGAGGGTCAGTGCTGAGGGAGTGCTGCACTGTCAGAGGGTCAGTACTGAGGGAGTGTTGCGCTGTCAGAGGGTCAGTACTGAGGGAGTGCTGCACTGTCAGAGGGTCAGTGCTGAGGGAGTGCTGCACTGTCAGAGGGTCAGTACTGAGGGAGTGCTGCACTGTCAGAGGGTCAGTACTGAGGGAGTGCTGCACTGTCAGAGGGTCAGTGCTGAGGGAGTGCTGCACTGTCAGAGGGTCAGTGCTGAGGGAGTGCTGCACTGTCAGAGGGTCAGTGCTGAGGGAGTGCTGCACTGTCAGAGGGTCAGTACTGAGGGAGTGCTGCACTGTCAGAGGGTCAGTACTGAGGGAGTGCTGCACTGTCAGAGGGTCAGTACTGAGGGAGTGCTGCACTGTCAGAGGGTCAGTACTGAGGGAGTGCCGCACTGTCAGAGGGTCAGTACTGAGGGAGTGCTGCACTGTCAGAGGGTCAGTACTGAGGGAGTGCTGCACTGTCAGAGGGTCAGTGCTGAGGGAGTGCTGCACTGTCAGAGGGTCAGTACTGAGGGAGTGCTGCACTGTCAGAGGGTCAGTACTGAGGGAGTGCTGCACTGTCAGAGGGTCAGTACTGAGGGAGTGCTGCACTGTCAGAGGGTCAGTACTGAGGGAGTGCTGCACTGTCAGAGGGTCAGTGCTGAGGGAGTGCTGCACTGTCAGAGGGTCAGTACTGAGGGAGTGCTGCACTGTCAGAGGGTCAGTACTGAGGGAGTGCTGCACTGTCAGAGGGTCAGTGCTGAGGGAGTGCTGCACTGTCAGAGGGTCAGTACTGAGGGAGTGCTGCACTGTCAGAGGGTCAGTACTGAGGGAGTGCTGCACTGTCAGAGGGTCAGTGCTGAGGGAGTGCTGCACTGTCAGAGGGTCAGTGCTGAGGGAGTGCTGCACTGTCAGAGGGTCAGTGCTGAGGGAGTGCTGCACTGTCAGAGGGTCAGTACTGAGGGAGTGCTGCACTGTCAGAGGGTCAGTGCTGAGGGAGTGCTGCACTGTCAGAGGGTCAGTACTGAGGGAGTGCTGCACTGTCAGAGGGTCAGTGCTGAGGGAGTGCTGCACTGTCAGAGGGTCAGTACTGAGGGAGTGCTGCACTGTCAGAGGGTCAGTACTGAGGGAGTGCTGCACTGTCAGAGGGTCAGTACTGAGGGAGTGCTGCACTGTCAGAGGGTCAGTACTGAGGGAGTGCTGCACTGTCAGAGGGTCAGTACTGAGGGAGTGCTGCACTGTCAGAGGGTCAGTACTGAGGGAGTGCTGCACTGTCAGAGGGTCAGTGCTGAGGGAGTGCTGCACTGTCAGAGGGTCAGTGCTGAGGGAGTGCTGCACTGTCAGAGGGTCAGTGCTGAGGGAGTGCTGCACTGTCAGAGGGTCAGTGCTGAGGGAGTGCTGCACTGTCAGAGGGTCAGTACTGAGGGAGTGCTGCACTGTCAGAGGGTCAGTGCTGAGGGAGTGCTGCACTGTCAGAGGGTCAGTACTGAGGGAGTGCTGCACTGTCAGAGGGTCAGTGCTGAGGGAGTGCTGCACTGTCAGAGGGTCAGTGCTGAGGGAGTGCTGCACTGTCAGAGGGTCAGTACTGAGGGAGTGCTGCACTGTCAGAGGGTCAGTACTGAGGGAGTGCTGCACTGTCAGAGGGTCAGTACTGAGGGAGTGCTGCACTGTCAGAGGGTCAGTACTGAGGGAGTGCTGCACTGTCAGAGGGTCAGTACTGAGGGAGTGCTGCACTGTCAGAGGGTCAGTACTGAGGGAGTGCTGCACTGTCAGAGGGTCAGTACTGAGGGAGTGCCGCACTGTCAGAGGGTCAGTGCTGAGGGAGTGCTGCACTGTCAGAGGGTCAGTACTGAGGGAGTGCTGCACTGTCAGAGGGTCAGTGCTGAGGGAGTGCTGCACTGTCAGAGGGTCAGTACTGAGGGAGTGCTGCACTGTCAGAGGGTCAGTACTGAGGGAGTGCTGCACTGTCAGAGGGTCAGTACTGAGGGAGTGCTGCACTGTCAGAGGGTCAGTACTGAGGGAGTGCTGCACTGTCAGAGGGTCAGTACTGAGGGAGTGCTGCACTGTCAGAGGGTCAGTACTGAGGGAGTGCTGCACTGTCAGAGGGTCAGTACTGAGGGAGTGCTGCACTGTCAGAGGGTCAGTACTGAGGGAGTGCTGCACTGTCAGAGGGTCAGTACTGAGGGAGTGCTGCACTGTCAGAGGGTCAGTGCTGAGGGAGTGCTGCACTGTCAGAGGGTCAGTACTGAGGGAGTGCTGCACTGTCAGAGGGTCAGTACTGAGGGAGTGCTGCACTGTCAGAGGGTCAGTACTGAGGGTGTGCTGCACTGTCAGAGGGTCAGTACTGAAGGAGGGCTGCACTGTCAGAGGGTCAGTACTAAGGGAGTGCTGCACTGTCAGAGGTGCAATCTTTGGGCTGAGATTATTAACTGAGGCCCTATCCGACCTCTCCAGTGTACGTAATAGATCCCACAGTACTCTTTTGCAGCAGGTCAGGTGAATTAACTCCCTACACAAATACTCATCTTTTGTTCTAAACCTAGCCAATTAAAACAACCATTAAGGACAGGAAGATAGTTCTCTGTTAATAGCCAAATATTTGCCACCAAGATGAACTTATTAACTTGGCACCTCCACCTATTGAAAGCGAAACTGCTAAGTACTTCAGAAAATCAACAGATACCATCTCCAAGACAAGTCCTTGAAAAAGATGGGTTCTCCAACAATTGTACCAAATTTAGTGGATCAGTGAGTATCTCAATCTCCTGCCAATACAAAACAATTAAATAAACTAATTACTTGCGGATGCTGGAATCTGAAACAAAAACAGAAAGCACTGGACAATCTCAGCAGGTCTGACAGTATCTGTAGAGAGAGAAGGGAGTTAATGTTTTGAGTCTGGATGACTTTGACAAAGAGGCATCCACAAAACAAGTAAAGACTTGGGCAGCACAAAACAACTGCAAGTGATCATTATCGTTGGCTGCCCCTAGATTTGAGGATGACGTCTACTCAGGATCAGGAGTTTCTGCCATGGGTCTTCAAGCTTTCCCCAGTCGTGCATGTCAATGCTGCCACACTTCAAGCAGAGTTTCAAAGTGTCTTTGAAGTGTTAGGGGCAGCACAGTGGCACAGTGAGTAGCGCTGCTGCCTCATAACACCAGGGACCTGGGTGTGATTTCAGCCTTGTTTGACCGTGTGGAGTTTGTACTTTCGCCCTGTGCCTGCATGAGTTTTCTCTGGGTGCTCTAGTTTTGTCTTACAGTCCAAAGCGGTGCAGGTTAGGTGGATAAGCCATGCTAAATTGCCCTTCAGTGTCCAAAGATGTGCAGGTTAGGTTGATTGGCCATGATCAATGCGCAGGGTTACTGGGATAGGCTGGGGGAGTGGGCCTAGGTAGAGTACACTTTCAGAGGGTTGGTGCTGACTTGATGGGCTGAATGGCCTCCTTCTGCACTGTAGAGATTCTCAGCCAGATTCTTTGTTCCTGAGACAAAGTGTTGACACTGGGGCTGGATACGTGGAATTTACCGACAGCATAACTGGCGCCATACTTGCACCAATTAAATAACCATTAAGTGGCTAGCATCGGCACCATGTGGAACACAATTGATTCCAATGTGAACCGGTGCTGGATCTGCCGGGATGGGATTGACACTTGGGAGGTTGACAGCTGCAGCCGTACATTAAAACATCGCTCCCCACACACAATCATTCCAGCCAACAAGATGGGCAGCCTCGAGACTCACCGACGCGGAACTGGAAACCCTGCTGGATGCCGTGGCGGAGAGACGGGCAACCCTGTACCCCAGGCTGGGAGCCGTCCGGACCAGTCAGCAGTGCATCAAAAAGCTGCACGACCTCTCAGCGTGGCCGGGGTGAGTAGGCACCAACCCCTGTCCCACTCACCCACCCCCCAACCCAGCAGGCGGCCAAAACCTCACACTGCACCACATGCCAGCCACACCGGCATCCATACTGGTCTCCATGGCCGGGTGCCCTGGCCACTGAAGCCACCAGCTACTCAGCCCCTGGGCTGCATGCACTGGGCTGTCTAACATTATGTGTTTTCTGTTCCTCTCTCCCCCCACCCCCCCTCCCAGGAGAAGGCCGCGCACAACTGTCGGGTGCGGCAGAAGACTGGACGGGCACCGATGGACCTGCAGCCTCTCACCGCAGCAGAGCAGAGGGTACTGGACATGGTCAGTGGGCCCGAGGAAAAGAGTGGGCCGACCCCAGGGACCAGCTGTCGTCCAGACATGTTTCAGGCTTCTGTAACGGACAGTCCCATCGATTGTGGAGATTCAGTCACAGAGCCAGGGACTACATGAGGGGTTGTTGGTGAGCATCCAGTACCTGCAGGTGCAGTTGGAGGATCCCAACTGCATGTAGCAGCAGGTGGTATTGCCAACCATGCATGTCACCCAGGCCAACACCACATAGGTGGCATCCGCGGTGGAGGTCTTGGGGGCGAAGGTTTCGACTATGGATCAACATATCCAAGGCCTGGGGCAATTTGTGCAGGTGGTGGCCAAGGCCCAGGACAGGGCTGCCCTACCACAGGCAGCCACGTTCCAGAGCCACATGGGCATTGCAGCGGCGCGCCCCAGTCACAGGAGGCCATGGCTGACAGCATCAGAAGAATTGCCGAGGTGCTGGCCGACGTAGCACAGAAACAGAGGGAGTGGGTGTAGTCACTGGCTGTTGTGGCACACACCAAGAATGTGATGGCACAGTCGCACCATGATGTAGCGCAGTCCCAGGTGGAGATGGCCTATGCCCTGTGCTCTATGGTTGAGACAAGAGGGGTCCTCCAGCTGCAGGAGGCGGAGGAGCCTCTGGGGTTAGTTCCAATCGTAACCCCGTCCCATGGAGTAGCCCGGGGGCCATCGGGCAACCCAAGGCAGGAGGAGGCAGTAGGGCTCATGCTGGTGACTCTCATAGGGAAGGTGCCGGGTCATCGCAGTGGCTCGGACTCCCCCCCCCCCCCCTGTCCCTGGTGCATCACACGGGCAACGAGCAGAACAGGGCAGCACCATGCCACCTGGGACACATGAGCAGTTCCTGGGCCCATCCAGGCCCAGTTGCCCCAAAAGACGGCCACCAAAGAGGGCCCAGGTCATGGCAGGAATCACAGCAGTCCGTCTCCACTCCTGATGTACCACCTGGGGATCTACCTAGACATAGCATTAAGGCCCATAAGGCCAGAAAGGTAGACCCAGTTAAATTGGCACGGGTACAGGACACAGTATAGCGTTAAGGGCTCAAGGTCAAACCTGTATATATTTGTTCACATTAAACACCTGTGCTCGGCTGGCACTGCTCTTGCCAGTGGTACTCTCCATGGCCCCCATCTGGCGCTCCCCCCCCCCCCCCCCCCCCCCCCCCGGGACTTTGTGCCGTTTACTTTAATCCCATTTTCTAGCACCTGGTCCGTAATCTTGCAGGTTACAGCACTTCACACACTGATCCAGGTACCTTTTAAATGAGTTGAGTGTTTCAGCCTCAATCAACAATACAGGCAGTGAATTCCAGACACCTACAACCCTCTGGGTGAAAAGGTTTTCCCTTGTGTCCCCTCTAATCTTTCTACCAATCACTTTAAATTTATGGCTCCTGGTAATTGACTCCTCAGCTGGGGGAAATAAGTCTTTCTAGTCCACCCTGTCTAGGCCCCTCATAAATTTGTAAAACTCAATTAGGTCACCCCTTAGCCTCCTCTATTCGAAGGAAAACAAACCGAGGTGAGGTGACTCAACATCACATTTTGTCTGATGCTTTGAAATGCCTCGGAACCTTTTAAAACTATGTTAAAGGTGTGATATAAATGTGACTTGCGGTTGCTGATCGAACTAGTGGTGTGCTGTCGCTGCTAACTTTCTTTTGAATGGATGCCACAACTTGCTTGCCAAAAACGCAGTGGATAGTGAGAACATGGTGCATTCACTAGTTTGCCCACACCAATCATGGTTTTTACTTTATAGGCTGACCTGAGGAAGCAGTGGGAGGTTTGTTAATCTCGTTTGTAGGATGTTGTTTATCCCTGAACTTCTTTCCTCTCCTTAGACCCTCATAGCAAAAAGGCTTTTCTATGGCTGAACCCAAGGGCCTCAGGCAAGGCCAAACTTTCTTGGGAGACAATTAGCTGAAGCAATTTGGGAGAGTAGTGCATCCAAAAACTTATTGGAAGCCTGAACTTAGCATGACCTTTGACCAATGAACAATTAACACTCTGGCAGTGCCACATGGCTACATGTTACCAACCAGGGGCTGGATTCTGGGACTTTTTTGGGACTATGTCCCCCACGGCGTCGGGAAAAGGGTGGTCTTTTAGCCCAAGAAAACTGGCGTCAAAAGATCACAGATTCCCCATTTTGCTGGGGGCTAGCAGGCAGCTGTTGTAGAGCTCGCAGCTCCAGCTGCCGATACGGGCCCCTGTAGTTCCGGATCAGAGGCCGCACATGCGCACGCGGCGGCCTCCAGGGGTCGCGTCGTGATCCATGGTGGACTCAGCCCGCAGACCTGGAGTGCCAAAATATTGCCCCACATCGGCCGCTCACGCACCCCGGGCCACCCGCACACATTGCCCCCAGCTCCGAATGAAGCCCCCCCCCCCCCGCCCGCCGATCGTCCCTCCCTCGACTGTGGCGGCTCCGGACTGAGTCCGCGGCTACCAGGCGAGAATCACGGACAGTGGGACCATGTTACAACCACACCGTTGGGAATTCGGCTGGTCGGGGACGGGCATTGTGGGGCGGGCCTCAGGCAATGGGCTGAGGCGGTGGATACTCAGGGAGTTTTCAGCCAATTTTCAGGGAGTAGGGAATTGCGAAACCGTGCTGGTCCCAATTTGGTGCGCGAAAATGGATTCTCCTCCCCTTTGCCGAATGCCGTCGGGGGGCGGAGAATCCAGCCCCAGGTTGATTAAGAAATAAAATTAAATATTTAAAAAAATAAATTTTAGAGTAACCAAATCTTTTGTCTAATTAACGAGCAATTTAGTGTGACCAATCCACCTACACTGCACATCTTTGGGTTGTGGGGGTGGGGCGCATGCAGACATGGGGAGAATGGGCAAATTCCACATGGACAGTGATCCGGGGACGGGGTCAAACTTGGACCCCTCGGCGCCGTGGGGCAGCAGTGCTAACCACTACATCACCGTGCCGCCCCATAAAATTAAATATACAGAAAAGTAGATATTCTGCATCCCATTATATTGTAAAATATCAGAATTCACAAGAGCACATGTTATAGGAATGGGAGGAGATGATTTAGCCCTTAGAGCCTGCTCCACCATTCAATACGATCATGGCTGATCTTGGGTTTCAACTCCATTTTCCTGCCTTCTCCCCATATTCTTTAATTCCCTGAGACACCAAAAATCTGTTGATCTCAGCCTTTAGTGTATTCACCAATGGAGCATCCACAACCCTCTAGAAGAGAGAATTCCAACGATTCCCATCCCTTTGAATGAAGAAATTTCTCCTAATCTCAGTCCTAAATGATTGGCCCCTTATCCTGAAACTGTGCCCTATGTGTTCTAGATTCCGCAATCAATGGAAGTAATCTCTCGATGGTAGCTGCCAAAATGTCAGTGATTGGAAAGTTTGAATCGTTCGGCCAGGGTGCTGAGGACTGCAGCCGGTACATCAGATGGCTCTGCTCTTCCTTCACAGCAAAGTAGATAGAGGGGAAGACAAGCAGAAGATGATACTTTTGACGGATTGTGGACATTAAACCCACAACCTGATAAGAAATGTGACACCCCCAGAGCCTCCTGACTCAAAAACCTTTGACCGGGGCAACAAGGTGCCGCAGTGGTTGACACTGCATCCTCATGGCGCCGAGGTCCCAGGTTCGATCCCGGCTCTGGGTCACTGTCTGTGTGGAGTTTGCACATTCTCCCGTGTTTGCGAGGGTTTCACCCCCACAACCCAAAGATGTGCAGGGTAGATGGATTGGCCACTCTAAATTGCCCCTTAATTGGAAAAAATGAATTAGGCACTCTAAATGTATAAAAAAAAAACTTCGACCGGTTAGTCATGTTTTTTTTAATATTTTTATTTTTTTAATAAATTTAGAGTACCCAATTATTTTTTCCAATTAAGGGGCAATTTAGAATGGCCAATCTACCTATCCTGCACATCTTTGGGTTGTGGGGGTGAAACCCACGCAGACACGGGGAGAATGTGCAAACTCATCACGGACAGTGACCCAGGGCCGGGATTCGAACCCGGGTCCTCAGCGCCGTAGGCAGCAATGCTAACCACTGTGCCACCGTGCTGCCCCTGGTTAGTCATGTTGGCCAAGGAACATTTCAAGCCCAGGCCCTCCATCATCCTGCAACTGTACAAATTCAACTGTGCTGTTCTAGAAGATCTAGAAGAGTCCATCTCTGCCTTCATGGCCAGATGGTCAAGCATACTGAGCTCGGTGCAGTGCTCAGCGCGAAGTTGCACGGCCACCAAGCTTGCAGAAGTAACAACATCAGCATCCAGAATAAACTCCTGACTAAAATCATGTTAGACAGATCTCACCCCCACAAACCCAAAGATGTGCAAGGTAGATGGATTGGCCACACTAAAAAAATAATTGGGTACTTTAAATGTACAAATAAACAAATAAAATCACGTTAGGCAAAATGATCGAGATAGCTCAGGTGACAGAGTGCACCCAAAAAGGCGTCCATGACCTCCAAAGCGTGACGGAAGGGGGACGTGAATCAGCTGTAGAGGGGTATCGCTGTGATGTATGCAGCGAGATCAGGCACATTAGAAAACAACATGGTTCTCGGGACCAAATCGAAGTCAGAGAACCGGGAAAAGAATTAGATGTCAGCTCAACACAGAGGTGGATTGTTTTTGATGTGGGGGAGATCACTCCCAGGAAGCTTGCCGTTGTCATGGGTGTGTCTGTTTTCAGTGCAACGGAAGAGGTGATATCCAGACTGGTTGCCTGTTGAGGCAAAGCGCACCATTACAAAGAAAAAGCAGCAACAATCCCCAACAGCACTGAACCATGTGGAGAAGAGCTCTGAGGAGGAGAGTAAAATGTACCATCTGAATGTCATCCTATCCTGTCATTATTCCATCGTTATGAGCCACTCTATCCCATAAGATGGAGGACGGCTCAGAATAGCCAATTGCCTTTGCAATTGGAAGCGGAGTGAAATTCTGCCCATTTTGAAAAAGAGGGACTAGCCGTCACCTATGGTGTTAAAACATTCCACCAATATGTTTATGAACACCGATTCACCATAATAACTGACCATAAGCCGCTATAGGGCCTTCTGAGAGTAAACAAGCCAATATCCCAAATTGCCTCCACCAAGGTGCAACATGGGCCTTGCAGCTAGTGGCCTACAACTATACCTTCCAAATCTCTAATATGGATGCATTGAGTCAACTCCTCTTTCCAAAGCATGTGGCGTCAATATCCCAAAAAATTATCTTGGCGTTAAGTGGTATGGCAATGCGTTCCTTGCCAAATTCAACAATTTTACCTCCTTCGGCAAATTTCCACCCCTGGGAATGGCCATGTTGCCCATGGACCAGAGTGTACATTGACTATGTAGGCCCTTTCTTGAGCAGGATGTTTCTTGTCTTGGCCACGCTCATTCTAAATGGCTATCCATTCAAGAGATGGAGCTATGACCTTGGTGGCTACTTAGTGGACGTCTTACACCAGGTATTCCCCATATACGACCGACCAGAAGCCATTGTATTCAAAAATGGTACCCTTTTAACTGGGGATGAATTCCGATGTTTCGTTGAGACAAACGGAATCCAGCATACCAGCACGGCCTGCATCCAATGGATTGGCGGAAAAGGCTCTACAGACTTTAACAAATGCTATGAGGAAACAATCAGACCAGCCATTGCACCATTGACTGCCCAACTTCCTGTTGCTCTACAACACGGTCCACACAAGGGGGTCGTGCCAGCTGAATTGTTACGGGCCATCACTTCATTTAGATTTGATATTTCTGAATTTGGCAGGGAGGGTGAAGGCGCAACAGGCCTCATAGAAAAATCAACATACTTCACAAAAGATTGACAAATCGTTCCAGGTGGGTAACCTGGGGTGGGATTCTCCCCTAACCGGCGGGACGGGCTGTACCAGCATCGAGGAGTGGCAAGAATCACTCCAGCATTGAGCCACCCGGAAGGTGCGGATTCCTCCGCACCTTCAGGGGCTAGGCCGACACTGGAAGGGCCTCCGAGTTGGCGTCATCACAGTGCATGCACAGGGGGGTTCTTCTCTGCGCCGCCCATAGCGGACCTAACAGCGGCCGGCGCGGAGAGAAAGAGTGCCCCCACGGCACAGGCCCGCCCATTGATCGTGGGCCCCGATCGCGGGCCAGGCCACAGTGCCCCCCCCCCCCCCCGGGCAGATCCCCCCAAGCCCCCCGAGAACTCTGCAGGCCGCCCGCAGAGCCAGGTCCCGCCGGTAAGGACCTGGTGTATTTCACGCTGGCAGGACCTGCCGAAATCAGGCGGTCACTTGGCCCATCGCGGGCAGGAGAATCGCCAGGGGGGCCACTGCGAACAGCCCCCATCCAGCGCGGCACAATTCCCGCCCCCGCCGAAAAACTGGCGCTGGAGAATCTGGCAGCCGGTGTCGTGGCGGGATTCATGCCGCCCCCCGTTGATTCTCTGGCCTGGCGGGGGGGCCGGAAAATCCCGCCACTGGTTCTAGTTTGGAATTTACCCTTGGGCCCAGTCTGGTTAGCCGGTCGGATCATGTCCCAATCGGGACCTGTATCGTATGTGATCAATGTCAATGACAGGATGTGCGGAAGCATGCCGACCACACGTAGAGCCAGGGGACGGTAACCTCCATTCAAGAACGGATGAGCCCATGTCTGTTCCAGAGTAGAGGGAGCTGGGAATTCCAGTCAGTCCCGCCAGCAGTCCAGGTGGGAGCTGGTGAGAAGAGAAGCCCTTCAGAAGGGATGGAGTCACCTGAACCAGCATCTTCTGCAGACAACAAGACCACCAATAAGTCATCAAATCTCTGTTTTGAACTGTTCCAGGTTTCCACTACCATCTTCGTGTGAAGAGCTGGTTCCTGGCTTTACCTCTGAGCAGCCTTGAGTTGTTGGGGGCAGCACGGTGGTACAGTGGTTCACACTGATGCCTCACAGTGCCACGGACCTTGGTTCGATTCCAACCTCGGGTTGGAGATGGGGAAGTCGGCTGTGGGATGAAGGTTGTCCATGATGACTCTAGAACTTACCTGTTCTATCATCTCTTCAAATAGTTTCAGTATCAATTGTTTTCTGATATTATCCTGAAGAAGCACCTGGAAAAGTTTTGCTCCAGTAATGGTGCTGTATAAATGCAAGTTGCTGTTGCCAAACTGATCACACTGCACGGGGCATGACGGTAGCATAGTGGTTATCACAGTTGCTTCACAGCTCCAGGGTCCCAGGTTCGATTCCCGGTTGGGTCACTGTCTGTGTGGAGTCTGCATGTTCTCCCTCTGATTGCGTGGGTTTCCTCCGGGTGCTCCGGTTTCCTCCCACAGTCCAAAGATGTGCAGGTTAGGTGGATTGGCCGTGATAAATTGCCCTTAGTGTCCAGAAAGGTTAGGTTGGGTTACTAGATTATGGAGATAGGGTGGAGGCATGGGCTTAAGTAGGGTGCTCTTTCCAAGAGCTGGTGCAGACTTGATGGGCCGAATGACCTCCTTCTGTCCTGTAAATTCTGTGATCTATGACTGCATCTCTTTGGAAGTAGCTGAAAAATAAGCACGTTTTGGTTCACTGCTGTACTTCAAACATTTTAGTATTGTCTATGAAATTACTTTATATTGTGAATAGAATAAAAGTAAAGGGAAAGTAAAGTCGCCATAGACTCAGTGGGTCCTCTGCTTGCTCAGGGAGTAAAAAATAATTAGCAAAACTAGAAGAAATATGTCACTCTATCCCCGTGAACGGGTGCTCCAACTAGGTGATTAAGATGGTTAAAAGGTTTGATAAGGTAGATGGAGCTAAACTTCCACTATCAGTTTTCACCACCCGAAAGCAGTGATGACATCTCAGAAAGTACTTTCTACCGAGTGGGGATGCCCAGAAAAAAAGGACATGACATTAAGAGTCCCGGGCAGCACGGTGGCCTAGTGGTTAGCACAACCGCCTCACGGCGCTGAGGTCCCAGGTTCGATCCCGGCTCTGGGTCACTGTCCGTGTGGAGTTTGCACATTCTCCCCGTGTCTGCGTGGGTTTCGCCCCCACAACCCAAAAATGTGCAGAGTAGGTGGATTGGCGACGCTAAATTGCCCCTTAATTGGAAAAAATAATTGGGTAATCTAAAATTTAAAAAAAAAAAAAAAAAAAATGACATTAAGAGTCCCTAAAGTGCATAAGGAAGTCATTCGGCCCATTGAGTCTGCACCAATCCTCTGAAAGAGCATCTTACTGAGGCACAACTCCCCACCCTATCCCTGTAACCCCACCTCATCTTTGGACACTAAGGGGCAATTTATCATGGCCAATCCACTTAACTTGTACATCTTTGAACTGTGATAGGAAACTGGAGCCCCCAGGGGAAACACATGCAGACACAGGGAGAAGGTGCAAACTCCACACAGTCACCCGAGGTTGGAATCGAACCCAGGTCCATGGCATTGTAAGGCATCAGTGTGAACCACTGTACCACCGTGCTGCCCCCAACTCAAGACTGCTCCGAGGTAAAGCCAGAAACCAGCTCTTCACACGAAGATGGTAGTGGAAATCTGGAACAGTTCAAAACGGAGATTTGATGACTTATTGTTGGCAAGGGTACTGAAGTTATGGAGGCAAGGCTGCTTGCTGGAGACGAGATCCATATCAGCTCTGAGCTAGTTGAATAGCTGAAGGCAGTGACTGGCTTACTCCTGTTCCTATCACCAATTGTGACTGCTGAGATGTAAATGTGGGGTAGGTGTCCTTTGAAGTCAGTTACTAGCTCACTTGGCAGGACAAAGCAGAAATTTAAATCCGAAAACCCAGCCCCCACGTCCATGTAGACTGCCATCAGTGTGAATGGGTTTTGAAAGATTGGTGCAACAGTGCATGAAATAGACTGCGAGAGTGGGAAGATAAGAGACCCTTTGATCCACTTTATCTGGTTTTAATCATTTTGCATTGAGCACTCATTAAGCTGTTCACCTAGACGGAGGTGACTCCTCAGCTCTTTGAAGTGTCAGTTTGCATTCCAGTCAGTGATGTGGATTCTCTTCAGTCTGGAGGGATTGAATCAGCAGAACATTGTCATCAACAGGCTCTGATCCCAGCAGCCATTTTAAAGTGGTCACTGAGTTGGTTAAGGTACAGATTCTTAACAAAATTATAATACATTTAATAAAATGTCAGCCTTCTCAGAGGGCAGCAGTTTTACCTCAGAGTTAGCAAATTCCAGGTTCAATTCTACTACAAAACTGTTGTTTCACTTCCCATAGCATGATTTTATGAAGGGAAGGTCGTGTCTCACTAACTTGATCGAGTTTTTCAAGGAAGTGACGAAGATGATTGATGAAGGTAGGGCAATGGTTGTTGGATTTCAGTAAGGCCGTTGGCAAGGTCCCTCATGGCAGATTGGTACAGAAGGTGAAGTCACACAGGATTAGAGGTGAGCTGGCAAGATGGATACAGAAATGGCTCAGCCATAGAAGACAGACAGTAGCAGTGGGAAGGTTTTTCTGAATGGAGGGCTATGACTAGTGGCGTTCCTCCAGGATCAGTGCTGGGACCATTGCTATTTGAAGTATATATAAATGATTTTGGGGAAAATATAACTAGTCTGATTAGTAAATTTGCAGATGACACAAAGGTTAGTGGAGTTGCGGATAGTGATGAGGACTGTCAGAGGATACAGCAGAGTTTAGATTGGTTGGAGGATTGGGTGCAGAGATGGCAGATGGAGTTTAATCCAGACAAATGTGAGATAATGAGTGCATTTTGGAAGGTCTAATACAGATGGGAAATATACAGTAAATGGCAGAACTAGTAAGAGTATTGACAGGCAGAGGGATCTGGGTGTGCAGGTCCACAGGTCACTGAAAGTGGCAACGCTGATGGAGAAGGTAGTCAAGAAGACATGCGGCATGCTTGACTTCATTGGCCAGGGTACTGAGTAGAAAATTTGGCAAATCATGCTGCAGCTGTATAAAACAAAGAACAAAGAAAAGTACAGCACAGGAACAGGCCCTTCGGCCCTCCAAGCCTGCACCGACCATGCTGCCCGTCTAAACTAAAATCTTCTACACTTCCTGGGTCCATATCGCTCTATTCCCATTCTATTCATGTATTTGTCAAGATACCCATTAAACGTCACTATCATCCCTGCTTCCACCACTTCCTCCGGCAGCGAGATCCAGGCACCCACTACCCTCTGTGTAAAAAAACTTCCCAATGAATACATCTCCTCAAAACCTTGCCCCTCGCACCTCAAACCTATGCCCCTGAGTAATTGACCCCTCTACGCTGGGAAAAATAACCTTAGTTAGGCTAAGGATATAGTATTCAATTCTGCTCACCACATTATCAGAAAGATGTGGAGGTTTTGGAGAGGTTACAGAAGAAGATTACAGGATGCTGCCTGGTATGAAGGGCATTAGCTATGTGGAGAGGTTGGGTAAACTTGGTTGTTCTCACTGGAATGACAGAGGTTGAGGGGCGACCTGATAGAAATCTCCAAAATTATGAAGGGCATTGCCAAAGTGGATAGTCAGAAGCTTTTTCGCAGGGTGGAGGAGTCTATTACTAGTGGACATAGGTTAAGGTACGAGTGGCAAAGTTTAGAGGAGATGTCTAAGGGAGGTTTTTTACACAGAGGGTAGTGGGTGCCTGGAACACGCTGCCAGAGGAGGTGGTGGAAGTAAGTACAAAAGTGTAGTTTAAGGGGCATCTTGACAAATACATGAATAGCATGGGAATAGAGGGATACGGACCTCAGAAGTGTAAAAGGTTTTAGGTTAGACGGGCAGCATGGTCGACACAGGCTTGGAGGGCTCTTGTTCTTTGGTGCGCATGGCAGACTTTTCAACTGTTCCCATTGCAAGGTTTTTCCTCAGGCCGCTAGTCTGTTGCTAGAGGCTTATAGTTTGAGGGGTGGCACTCGACAACAAGTATGTCTGACCAGGAATCCCTGCAGCTCTTACAACCAGTCATTGGTGTGTTTGGAAGGATTTTTACAGTTTGACATGCAGCCTGTTTGGCTGCGTTATGAACGGACTTTCCTCGGCCATCAAGTCCTGTGGTGGGACTCGAACCCGGAGTTTCCGGCTCAGAGGCAGGGACGCTACCCATTGCACCACAAGACCTCCCTACGTCAAAGTCACGGGTATTAAATGCAGGCTGACATTCCAGTGCAAGACTGAGGAAGTACCTCATGAAAGTCTTTGGCTCTGTCAACTGTAAAGTATCTTCTGGACATTTGTCACCATCCCGTGCCTTTTACATGTTGACATGTAGGCCGTGATCCTCACCAATGGAACCACCGCGGACCCTGGCCGGAATTCTCTGGCCTTTAAATCCTAGAATCATAGAATCCCTACAGTGCAGAAGAGGTCATTCGGCCCATCGAGTCTGCACCGACTCTTGGAAAGAGCACCCTACCTAGGCCCACTGCCCCGCTCTATCCCTGCAACCCTGTAACCCCACCTAATATTTGAACACTAAGTGACAATTTACCATGGCCAATCCACCTAACCTGCACATCTTTGGACTGTGGGAGGAAACCGGAGCACCCGGAGGAAACCCATGCAGACACGGCGAGAACGTGCAAACTCCACACAGACAGTCACTCAAGGCTGGAATCAAACCAGGGTCCCTGGTGCTGTGAAGCAGGGGTGCTAACCACTGTGCAAACTTGCCGGCCTTTGGGATTCTCTTTGCTCGCCAGCAGCTCACCCCTGCCTGCGGATTTCCCAGCTGTGTGCTGTGGCTTCAATGGGAAATTTAATTGACAAGCAGCGGGGGTATAGAATCCTGCTAGCAGTGAACAGTGTGCCACCAAGAAACATAGAGATTCCCAGTCCGCTATGTCGGTGAAGGGCGAGGGCTGTGTCACTGCACCGATCCTCTTCTCCATTGTCCTTGCTGTGAGACTGAACCTGACCACCACTAATCATCCACAGCCATGGAGATAATGTACAGAATTTTTTTCTTTTTATAAATTTAGATTACCCAATTATTTTTTCCAATTAAGGGGCAATTTAGTGTGGCCAATCCACCTACTCTGCACATTTTTGGGTTGTGGGGGCGAAACCCACGCAGACACGGGGAGAATGTGCAAACTCCACACGGACAGTGACCCAGGATCGAACCTGGGACTCAGCACCGTGAGGCAGCTGTGCTAACCACTAGGCCACCGTGCTGCCCCATAATGTACAGAATTAACAGGGAACCAATCAATCTATACTGCCCCCAATTCAAAACTAAAGGCACTCCAGCCTTAGCCTTTGAGCTTCAGTATACAATGGCGCTTGTGTGCGTGCGCTCACTCAGAAACTGAGCTCTTGATCATACCCGACTTCTTTGAAACTTATGGAAAAATGGACCTTTGACTAAACACCCAGGAAACCAAGGTCATCTTCCAACCAGCTCCCACAACATCACGCATGTATTAAGATCGACAATGAGATCTTGAAAAATATGGACCACATTTAATTCCTTGGGAGCCTCCCATTGACAAAGGTAGATGATCAAATTCGTCATTGCCTCCAATGTGCCAACTCAGACATTGACTGACTGAGGAAAATGATGTTTGAGGACCAGGATCTCAAACCCGAGATGGTTTATGGGGCAGCAGAGATCCCTACCCTCCAAAGACTTGGGCAACCTACAGCAGGCACTTCAAAGTTCTGGAGAAGTATCAGCAGCAGTGCCTTCTCCAAATTCAGTGGCAAGAAAGGTGGTCCAGCATCAGCGTCATCTTCCAAGCCAACATGACCAGTATTGTGACTTTATTTACTCCAAACCAACTCCGCAGGACAGGCTGTGCTGTTTGTATGCCTGGCCCCAGACTCCTGAAGCAACTCCTCTGCCCAGAACTTGGTCAGTGCAGGAAACTCCCTGGAGGACAACAGAAATGCTTTAGGGATGTAACGCTTTAGGGATGCATCCCTGAAGGTATCAAACATCCCCACTGACTCATAGGAGTCCATGGTGTGACCGACCTAATTGACAAAGGTTCATTTGTGAAGGCACTGAAAACTGTTGCTGCAGACACACTGAGATGAATTTAAGATGTTGGTGATCCCTCATTCCGACTTTAAAGGCAAGGGAATTCTTCCTGGTGCCCTGACCAATGTTTATCCAGCAACCGATATGATAACAAATGATCTGTGCTTTGTCATATTGTTGATCCGGTGTGGGGAGAGGTTTGGGGCAGGGACTAGAGTAATATTTCCCTCCAGAAGAAACTTGTAAGAATAGACTTTCATGGCCTCAAGGCATTCGGAAGTACATGTAAGCTGCAGAGCACGTGGCGAAGACACTGTCAGAGCACTATGATCAACCTCCATACCACTGAGTCACAGTTCCCATTTCCCGATCCATCTCCAGCGATCTCCATTGGGAGAGTGTACACGCGTAGGCATTGCATGAGGTGGCTGGGGTGGGAATGGAAATTGTGGTGTACTGCCCTCCATGGTTGAATGGCCTGTGCATCCTCACCCTCCTGGGCTCGCACATGAACACTCTGGGCAGGACTTTCCGCATTTTCTCCCACAGCGTGTTTTGTGGCAGTGAAGGTGGCCCGCCATTGGCCGACCGCAAAATCTTCTGGTCCCCGCCACAGTCAACGGGTTTCCTGTTGTATGCAACCCCGCTGCCGCCAAACCAGCGGCAGGAAGTTAACAGCCGGCAGGACTAGTAGATCCCGCTGAGGCTGGAAAATTCCAGTCCATGGGCGAATAATGAGAAGGACGTTCAAGAAACTGTATTCCAACAGGAGTGAAAGTAATGGAAACAGTTGGGGAGAAAGTCGGGGGTGGGGTGGGGTGGGGGCAGCGGCGTGCAGAGGGGGGGGGCCGACGGTGCGCTGGCCCCGGGCAGCCGTTGGATGGGGGCAGCAGCGTGCAGAGAACGGAGCGCGCCTGCGCACCGCGGTCGGGTGGAGCGCGCCTGCGCACCGCGGTCAGGTGGAGCGCGCCTGCGCACCGCGGTCGGGTGGAGCGCGCCTGCGCACCGCGGTCGGGTGGAGCGCGCCTGCGCACCGCGGTCGGGTGGAGCGCGCCTGCGCACCGCGGTCGGGTGGAGCGCGCCTGCGCACCGCGGTCGGGTGGAGCGCGCCTGCGCACCGCGGTCGGGTGGAGCGCGCCTGCGCACCGCGGTCGGGTGGAGCGCGCCTGCGCACCGCGGTCGGGTGGAGCGCGCCTGCGCACCGCGGTCGGGTGGAGCGCGCCTGCGCACCGCGGTCGGGTGGAGCGCGCCAGCGCACCGCGGTCGGGTGGAGCGCGCCCGCGCACCGCGGTCGGGTGGAGCGCGCCCGCGCACCGCGGTCGGGTGGAGCGCGCCTGCGCACCGCGGTCGGGTGGAGCGCGCCTGCGCACCGCGGTCGGGTGGAGCGCGCCCGCGCACCGCGGTCGGATGGAGCGCGCCTGCGCACCGCGGTCGGGTGGAGCGCGCCTGCGCACCGCGGTCGGGTGGAGTGCGCCTGCGCACCGCGGTCGGGTGGAGCGCGCCCGCGCACCGCGGTCGGGTGGAGCGCACCTGCGCACTGCGGTCGGGTGGAGCGCGCCTGCGCACCGCGGTCGGGTGGAGCTTTGGACTCGGCGGCTGGAGAAGGAGCAGAAAGGGCGCGAATTCTCCAGAATCGACGGCAATGCCACCATGGGTGAGTTTTATTTATTCTTTATCTTTATATTTTGATCTATTTTAAAACTCTTCTCTGCACCCTCTCTGTAGCTGTCAACTTACTAAACTGTCGTGCCCAGAATTTGACATTTGGGCCAGGGGCACCCATTTGGGACAGAACCAGTATTTTATAAAGATTCATCATGGCCTCTTAACTTTTGCCCCCTTACCCTTTATACTTAAAGCCCAGGGTCCTATAAATGGGAGATTCTCAGAAACTTGACTGCAAGCTGCTGGAGCTCAGATCTTGAACAGATCTTTTATATCTGGATTTGGGGACCCTTTATGCACTGGCATAGTGCAAAAACAGGCCCCACATGACCAGGGTTTTGTGAAGAAGAAGGGATCTGGAAATGTGTTGACTGTGAAAATTATATTTGTGGAAATTGGGTGAAGTAGTTTGATGAGACTTGGTGCTAAAGCTTTAGAGAAATGAAGATGGAATTTGATTTGAAGAAGTTCAACGTTTTGAAGGATATTGTGGCTGAAATGAAAGCGATACGTGCTGAATGAGCTGACCGAAATGTATGAGATATGTCTTTGTATCTGCTATGTGTAATTTATCGGTCATATTATTGCAATTTTCCTGTTAATTCATGTTTAATTTACGTTGATTTTGGTGTGATTGCTAATATAAAAGTGAAGTCTTGTATATTGGTCTTAGTTGGGTTGTTTGTAGTTTGTTTCCACAAGGGTCATAACAGTATTTCCATATGTTGCTGCTCTTATCCTTCTCCATGGGGGTTGCAGAGGAGGGAGGCACAACTTTCGAGACATAACATCTCACCCATTGCTGCAAAGCAAAATGACTGAAGAAGAGAACAATATCCCTAGAATCCCAGCGCTAAGGGGAAATTGACTAACTCTTACAGCGCAATTTAACCTCAGGCAGCCGTCCTATACCTTAGAGATGACCTAGAGGCAGCTTGGGGCCTGTCGTGAAGGTGAGTGAGTGCCTTTAAATTTGCTTACCTTTCACCTGGAGCAGGGTTTGAGGGAATATCAGGTAAGCTCTTTGTTTCTTTTTCTTCTTCTTGTTTTTTTAAAAATCTAGAGGTGATGTCAGGGAAGGCAGTACAATGCTCCTCCTGCAGAATGTTTGAGGTGAGGGACGCCGTCAGTGTCCCTGCTGATTTCATCTGTGGGAAGTGCACCCAACTCCAGCTCCTCAAAAACCGTGTTAGGGACCTGGAGCTTGAGCTGGATGAACTTCGGATCATTCGGGAGGCAGAGGGGGTCATAGATAGGAGCTTCAGGGAAATAGTTACACCAAAGACTGGAGATAGATGGGTAACTGTAAGAGGGACTGGGAAGAAGCAGTCAGTGCAGGGACCCCCTGCGGTCGTTCCCCTGAGTAAAAAGTATACCGTTTTGGATACTTGTGGGGGGGACGACTTACCAGGGGTAAGCCATGGGGTACGGGCCTCTGGCACGGAGTCTGTCCCTGTTGCTCAGAAGGGAAGGGGGGAAAGGAATAGAACAATAGTAATTGGGGACTCAATAGTCAGGGGCACAGATAGGAGATTTTGTGGGAGCGAGAGAGACTCACGTTTGGTATGTTGCCTCCCAGGTGCAAGGGTACGTGATGTCTCGGATCGTGTTTTCCGGGTCCTTAAGGGGGAGGGGGAGCAGCCCCAAGTTGTAGTCCATATTGGCACTAACGACATAGGTAGGAAAGGGGACAAGGATGTCAGGCAGGCGTTCAGGGAGCTAGGATGGAAGCTCAGAGCGAGAACAAACAGAGTTGTTATCTCTGGGTTGTTGCCCGTGCCACGTGATAGTGAGATGAGGAATAGGGAGAGAGAGCAATTAAACACGTGGCTACAGGGATGGTGCAGGCGGGAGGGATTCAGATTTCTGGATAACTGGGGCTCTTTCTGGGGAAGGTGGGACCTCTATAGACAGGATGGTCTACATCTGAACCTGAGGGGCACCAATATCCTGGGGGGGAGATTTGTTAGTGCTCTTTGGGGGGGTTTAAACTAATTCAGCAGGGGCATGGGAACCTGGATTGTAGTTTTGGGGTACGGGAGATTGAGAGTATAGAGGTCAGGAGCACAGATTTGACTTCGCAGGAGGGTGCCAGTGTTCAGGTAGGTGGTTTGAAGTGTGTCTACTTCAATGCCAGGAGTATACGAAATAAGGTAGGTGAACTGGCAGCATGGGTTGGTACCTGGGACTTCGATGTTGTGGCCATTTCAGAGACATGGATAGAGCAGGGACAGGAATAGTTGTTGCAGGTTCCGGGGTTTAGGTGTTTTAGTAAGGTCAGAGAAGGGGGCAAAAGAGGGGGAGGTGTGGCGCTGCTTGTCAAGGACAGTATTACAGTGGCGGAAAGGATGCTAGATGGGGACTCTTCTTCCGAGGTAATATGGGCTAAGGTTAGAAACAGGAAAGGCGAGGTCACCCTGTTGGGAGTTTTCTATAGGCCACCTAATAGTTCTAGGGATGTAGAGGAAAGGATGGCGAAGATGATTCTGGAAAAGAGCGAAAGTAACAGGGTAGTTGTTATGGGAGACTTTAACTTTCCAAATATTGACTGGAAAAGATATAGTTCGAGTACATTAGATGGGTCGTTCTTTGTACAATGTGTGCAGGAGGGTTTCCTGACACAATATGCTGACAGGCCAACAAGAGGCGAGGCCACATTGGATTTGGTTTTGGGTAATGAACCAGGCCAGGTGTTAGATCTGGAGGTAGGTGAGCACTTTGGAAACAGTGACCACAATTCGGTGACCTTTACGTTAGTGATGGAAAGGGATAAGTATACCCCGCAGGGCAAGAGTTATAGCTGGGGGAAGGGCAATTATGATGCCATTAGACATGACTTAGGATGTGTAGGTTGGAGAAGTAGGCTGCAAGGGTTGGGCACACTGGATATGTGGAGCTTGTTCAAGGAACAGCTATTGCATGTTCTTGATAAGTACGTACCAGTCAGGCAGGGAGGAAGGGGTCGAGCGAGGGAACCGTGGTTTACCAAAGAAGTGGAATCTCTTGTTAAGAGGAAGAAGGAGGCCTATGTGAAGTTGAGGCGTGAAGTTTCAGTTGGGGCGCTTGATAGTTACAAGGAAGCGAGGAAGGATCTAAAGAGAGAGCTAAGACGAGCAAGGAGGGGACATGAGAAGTCTTTGGCAGGTAGGATCAACGAAAACCCAAAAGCTTTCTATAGGTATGTCAGGAATAAAAGAATGACTAGGGTAAGAGTAGGGCCAGTCAAGGACAGTGGTGGGAAATTGTGTGTGGAGGCTGAGGAGATAAGCGAGATACTAAATGAATACTTTTCGTTAGTATTCACTCAGGAAAAAGATAATATTGTGGAGGAGAATGCTGAGACCCAGGCTATTAGAATAGATGGCATTGAGGTGCGTAGGGAAGAAGTGTTGGCAATTCTGGACAAGGTGAAAATAGATAAGTCCCCGGGGCCTGATGGGATTTATCCTAGGATTCTCTGGGAAGCCAGGGAAGAGATTGCTGAGCCTTTGGCTTTGATTTTTAGGTCATCATTGGCTACAGGAATAGTGCCAGAGGACTGGAGAATAGCAAATGTGGTCCCTTTGTTCAAGAAGGGGAGTAGAGATAACCCCGGTAACTATAGGCCGGTGAGCCTAACGTCTGTGGTGGGTAAAGTCTTGGAGAGGATTATAAAAGATACGATTTATAATCATCTAGATAGGAATAATATGATTAGGGATAGTCAGCATGGTTTTGTGAAGGGTAGGTCATGCCTCACAAACTTTATCGAGTTCTTTGAGAAGGTGACTGAACAGGTAGACGAGGGTAGAGCAGTTGATGTGGTGTATATGGATTTCAGTAAAGCGTTTGATAATGTTCCCCACGGTCGGCTATTGCAGAAAATACGGAGGCTGGGGATTGAGGGTGATTTAGAGATGTGGATCAGAAATTGGCTAGTTGAAAGAAGACAGAGAGTGGTAGTTGATGGGAAATGTTCAGAATGGAGTTCAGTTACGAGTGGCGTACCACAAAGATCTGTTCTGGGGCCGTTGCTGTTTGTCATTTTTATAAATGACCTAGAGGAGGGAGCAGAAGGATGGGTGAGTAAATTTGCAGACGACACTAAAGTCGGTGGAGTTGTAGACAGTGCGGAAGGATGTTGCAGGTTACAGAGGGACATAGCTAAGCTGCAGAGCTGGGCTGAGAGGTGGCAAATGGAGTTTAATGTGGAGAAGTGTGAGGTGATTCACTTTGGAAAGAATAACAGGAATGCGGAATATTTGGCTAATGGTAAAATTCTTGGTAGTGTGGATGAGCAGAGGGATCTCGGTGTCCATGTACATAGATCCCTGAAAGTTGCCACCCATGTTGATAGGGTTGTGAAGAAGGCCTATGGTGTGTTGGCCTTTATTGGTAGAGGGATTGAGTTCCGGAGCCATGAGGTCATGTTGCAGTTGTACAAAACTCTAGTACGGCCGCATTTGGAGCATTGCGCACAGTTCTGGTCGCCTCATTATAGGAAGGACGTGGAAGCTTTGGAACGGGTGCAGAGGAGATTTACCAGGATGTTGCCTGGTATGGAGGGAAAATCTTATGAGGAAAGGCTGATGGACTTGAGGTTGTTTTCGTTAGAGAGAAGAAGGTTAAGAGGTGACTTAATAGAGGCATACAAAATGATCAGAGGGTTAGATAGGGTGGACAGCGAGAGCCTTCTCCCGCGGATGGAGGTGGCTAGCACGAGGGGACATAGCCTTAAATTGAGGGGTAATAGATATAGGACAGAGGTCAGAGGTGGGTTTTTTACGCAAAGAGTGGTGAGGCCGTGGAATGCCCTACCTGCAACAGTAGTGAACTCGCCAACATTGAGGGCATTTAAAAGTTTATTGGATAAGCATATGGATGATAAGGGCATAGTGTAGCTTAGATGGCCTTTAGTTTTTTTCCATGTCGGTGCAACATCGAGGGCCGAAGGGCCTGTACTGCGCTGTATCGTTCTATGTTCTAAAGATAAAGAGGTCAGTGAATAGCTCTAGAACGGGTGCAACTACGTTTTCTATAGGTTTTTTGGTGATATTTAATGAAATATTTACGTGGGGCTTTGGGGCATACAATCAAGATTTGCCCCGGGCATCACCAGACCTCTGCACGCCACTGGGTGGGTGGGGGGGGGGGGGGGGGGGGGGGTGCAATTTAGTTCGCAGGCCAGTTGAAGGACTGAGTGATCTTCTTTTGAAGGGCTGTGCTGTTAATGTGTCTCAATGAAGAGAAACGGCATTCAGCCAAACGGAAACAAAAGAGCCTCACTCCATGTTTTCCTTGCCAGCACCCCCTGCGAGGCCTTTGATCAAATTGTCCAATGCAGTTACCGCATACAGGCCCTGCCGCCTCCACTATGTTGCCCTGAGGCTAAACAGTCACTGCAGTGCTGGACGTAGGCGACGTGAAACAGAGCCAGTCCCATGCCACACGCTCACAGCTGGGATCTCCCGCAGCCCTTTTACAAACAAGAACAGGACATAAATCACTTCCAAATGTTTCTCTCGCAGCCCAGGAATCAGGGATCCAAGGAACAAGCAATCTTCGCCTGAGGTTTGTTTGTTTTTTGTAAAATTAAAACACAGAGTTTCCTATTAAGCAAATGAGACTCTTCCTCCAAGCACTGGAAAGATCTTAAAATATTGGAAACCACAAACTCCTGTGGGGAAATGAAGGATTTTTTTTCTGGGTAGCATGCTGTTGGGAACTGGAATGTTTTATTTATTATTCAAATATATTTCGATACTTTATTTTTTTCTAATTAAGGGGCAATTTAGCATGGCCAATTCACCTACTCTGCACATCTTTGGGTTAGTGGGGGTGAGGCCCATACAGACACGGGGAGAATGTGCAAATTCCACACGGACAGTGACCTGGGGCAGGATCAAACCTGGGTCTTCAGTGGCGTGGGGCAGCAGTGCTCACCACTGCGCCATTGTGCTGCCCATGGGAACTGGAATGTTTTATAAATTCATTTTTGGGATGTGGGTGCCATTGGTTGGACCAGTCTTTAGTGCCCATCCCTAACTGCCCTTGAACTGAGCAGCTTGCTAGGCCCTTTCAGAGGCCATTTATGAGTCAACCACATTGATGTGGGTCTGGGGCGCATGTAGGCCAGACCAGGTAAGGATGGCAGATTTACTTCTGTATAGACGCTGCCTGACCAGGCGACGGAAGCAGATTCAACAGTAATGTGGAAAAGGGAATTGGATAAATACTTTTTAAAACATTGCAGGGCTTTGGGTAGGTCTTTCAAAGAGCCAACAGAGGTTCGAGGGGCTGAATGACCTTTTTCTGCCCTGTTGATTCTGTGTTGGCTGTTTCATTTCCGTGAACTTCTCCACATGGAAGAGCTCGCTTTGGGAAAAGGTGGCATTATATGTAGGGTCTTTGTGATGAGGAAGCCGCCCGTCTCATAGAATCAACACTGCAGAAGGAGGCTGTTCAGCCCATTGAATCTACACCAGCCCTTGAAAGAGCACCCTACTTAAGCCCACATTTCAACCCTATCCCTGTATGCCCACTTAATCTTTATACACTAAGGGTCAATCTAGCGTGGCCAATCCACCTAATCTGCACATCTTTGGACAGTGGGAGGAAACCGGAGCACCCGGAGGAAACCCATGCAGACAAGGGAGAAAGAGCAAACTCCACACAGTCACCCAAATACGGAATTGAACCTGGGTCCCTGGAGCTGTGAGGCAGCAGTGCTAACCACTGTGCCACCGAGTCTCTGCTTGGGTTTAAGATAAACCATCTTCAGGGCCACTGGAGCCACCTTGTCATCACGCACTTTGTGGTTGATTATCCCAATGTTCATTTCCGGCCACACCTCCACCAATCAGGAACACAGGTCGGGAATGAGACTTGCCAACCCTTCAAGGCTGTCCTGGATACTCTGGGAACTGAAGCTTAATCTCTCGGCTACTGGCTGTGAGCACAAATCTTGGAAGGCAATCAAAGGGTCATTATATAATTTTATTTTCTGCATGCTTTTTTCAATATTGGAGATGTGAGATAAAGGTGCTTTGGCTGACAGTCCAGAAGAATTCTTTTGGAGAATGAGGAGGCCATTTTTGACCTGGAAAGGTGGAGTATCACGAGGATTCAGGTACTGGATGCTTGAGATCAGGCGATAAAACCTCCAGGAACCTCCAGTTCAAAGGTGTGCAGGTTAGATGCATTTTGTTGCCTTGTAAGCAATTGTTATGGGCCAGGGTTTAGAAAACTCCAAAGTATATGATAGCGTTCACCTGACCTATAACTGTTTATTGATTTTGGTTACGATGAGCACAAGAGTCTGCCTTTCAGGTGTTATTCAACAGAGGTCTTCGGCACTTTTAATCAAAAAACAAGCTTTTTTCTAAGAATTTAGTTAACATTTGTATAAACACACACAGTAAGAATTTTTTTTAACTACAAACACAAAGACCCCACACAGCTACAGTAATCTATGTAGAACCCTTAATGAATTCCCCCTTAACTGTTCCAATTCAATAACAAAATCCAAGTAAAACCAGAAGCCCCTTTTCAAAGGTGCGGCCCAGCATGTGGCATTCTCACTGGTATAAGACTCGTTATTGATGCTCTTGTTCCCCTTTTCAAACAGCAGGTTTGAATTCCTTCCAGAAAGCAATTATCTCTTTTAAGTTACCAAGTAGTCTAGAAACAGCTTTTAAAATGAAGATAGAGAGACAATTTTTCAACCTGTGCAGTTCAAACCAGTCCAAACTCAAAGCAAAAATAAAAACTCATAGAGCCACAGCTCAGCTCCACCCGCACAATGACCTCACAGAATCCATGTGATGTCAAGTTTTCATCTATTTGCAGAGTAGTCAGCTCATACAGATCTGTTTTTCATTGTAGTTTCCAAAAAGATTAACTGGGGTTATGGGAATATGGGTCTGGCTTCTCCGATTCTCAGGCAATGTCCTGATGCCGGCGTGGAACGGTGGTCTTTTACGACTGAACATGCGCCGCAAAATGGGCATCGGGACTAGCAGCAAGGCAGCGTAGAACACCCGGCACGAGTTGCCGATATGGCCCGGAGAATTGCTGGGTCCTTGACCTTCGCATGCGCATGGCGGTGTCCTGCAGCGGAGGCACCGTGCAACATGGCGCCGGCTGCGCGAAGACCCAGTCTGCAAAATAGTGCCCCCCCATTGGCCGGCTCGTGACCCCGGACCCCCCCCTCCCCCAACAGTGCCCCCAGCCCCTACCAAAGTACCACCTGCCCGCGGATTGGCTCTCCCCCGACTGTGGCGGTGCTGGACTGAGTCCGCAGCTGCCACGCCGAGTTCCGGACAGGTAAGACCATGAGAGACCCTCACTTCGGGAACTCGGCCAGTCGGGGGCAGAGCATCGGAGGGGTGGGCCTCAGGCGCTAATATGGCGCGCGGTGCAATCCCAGAGTTCACCACTTTGGAGGAAGCAGAGCATTGCGAAAGCAGCTCCACCCCCCCATTTTGTCAGAAACAGTGATTCTCCGGCCGATCACCGAACATGAATTTGGCATCGGCGACCGGAGAATCCCAGCCACGGTCAGGGAGTGGATCTGGGTGGGGTGTTCCTTCGGAGGGTCATGCACCCTTGATGGGCTCCTTCTGCACTGTAGGAATTTTATGATGAATACATCCAGTCAAGGTTGGTAACCACAATCTACAGCACGGAACTCAATACACCAGGCATGCAGGTCCCATGCTTTTCAATATACCTTGTCTATCTGGGGCACTGGGAATAATATAAAAGAACTGTCAGTCGTGGCTCAAAAAGATGAAAATCCAACCACTTAGAAGTTGTCGACTGAGGCTCCGGAGAGTCAGGCGTGAGTTACTCACCGTAGGATTCCTAGCCTCTGACCTGCTTTTGTAGCCGTAGTATTTATATGGCTAATCCAGTTCAGTTTACCACCAGGATGTTGATAGTGGGGAATTCAGCGAAAGGAATGCTATTGAATGTCAAGGGGGGATTGTTTGATTTTCTCCTTTTGGAGATAGTCATTCACTGGCACTTGTGTGGCGCGAATGTAACTTCCCACTTGTCAGCCCAAGCCTGGATATTGTCCAGGTCTTGCTGCATTTGCACATGGACTGCTTCATTATTAGAGGAGTTGCGAATGGTGCTGAACATTGTGCAGTCATCAATAAACATCCCCACTTCAGACCTTATGTTGGAAGGAAGGTTGTTGATGAAGCAGCTGAAGATGGTTGGGTCGAGGACACTACCCTGAGGAACTCCTGCGATGATGTCCCATGACTGCGATGATTGACCTCCGACCACCACAACTATCTTCCTTTGTGCCAGGTATGACTCCAACCAGAGGAGAGATTTCCCGCTGAATTCCATTGACTCCAGATTTGCTCGGGCTCTTTGATGCCATACACAATTAAATTCTGCCTTGATGTCAGGGGCAGTTACTCTCACCTCACCTCTGGAGTTCAGCACTTTTGTCCATGTTTGAATCAAGGCTATAATGGGTTCAGGAGCTGAGTGACCCTGGTGGAACCCAAACAGCATCTGTGAGGAGGTTATTGCTGAGTAAGTGCTGCTTGATAGCACTGATGATGATAACGTCTATCACGTTACTCATGATTGAGAGTATACTGATAGGGCGATAATTGGCCGGGTTGGATTTGTCCTGCTTTTCTTTGTACAGGACACACCTGGTCAATTTTCCAAATTGCTGGATAGATGCCAGTGTTGTAGATGTATTGGAACAGCTTGGCTAGGTATCGCAGCAAGTTCAGGAGGACAAGTCTTCAGTACTATTGCCGGAATATTGTCAGAGACTATAGTCTTTGCAGTATCCAGGGCCTTCAGCCATTTCTTGATATCACGTGGGGTGAATTGAATTGGCTGAAGACTGGCATCTGTGATACTGGGGACCTCTGGAGGAGTCCGAGATGGATCATCCACGTGGCACTTCTGGCTGAAGATTATTGCATATGCTCCAGCCTTGTCCTTTGCACAAATGTACTGGGATCCTCCATCATTGAAGATGGTGATATTTGTGGAGCTCCTCCTCCAGTGTGTTGTTTAATTGTCCATCACCATTTACTACTGGATATGGCAGGACTGCAGAGCTTGCATCTATTGTGGTATTGGTTGTGGAATCACTTAGCTCTGTGTATCACTTGCTGCTTGTATTGTTTGGCACACAAGTAGTCCTGTGTTGTAGCTTCAGTAGGTCGACACCTCATTTTTTGGTATGCCTGATGTTGCTCCTGGCATGTACTCCTGCAATCTTCGTTGAACCAGGGTGATTCCCTGGCTTGGTGGTTATGGTAGAGTGGGGGATATAGAATCATAGAATTTACAGTGCAGAAGGAGGCCATTCGGCCCATCAAGTCTGTACCGGCCCTTGGAAAGAGCACCCCATTTAAGCCCACACTTCCAACCTATCCCCGTAACCCGGTAACCCCATCTAAACTTTCTGGACATTAAGGGCAATTTATCATGACCAATCCACCTAACCTGCACATCTTTGGACTGTGGGAGGAAACCGGAGCACCCGGAGGAAACCCACGCAGACACGGGGAGAACGTGCAGACTCCGCACACAGTGACCCAAGCCGGGAATCGAACCTGGGACCCTGGAGCTGTGAAACAACTGTGCTAACCACTGTGCTACCGTGCTGACCTGCTGGTGGGATAGTACATACCCAGGGATGGTGATAGTGGTGTTTGGGACGTTATCTGTTAGGTATGATTCTGTGAGTATGACGATGTCAGGCTGTTGCTTGACTAGTCTGTGAAACAGTTCTCTCAAATTCTGCACAAGCCCCCAGATTTGTTTTTAATTACAAAATTGGAATGCCCAATCTTTGTTTTTCCAATTAAGGGGAAATTCAGTGTGGCCAATCCACCTAACATGCACATCTTTGGGTGGGGGGTGGGGGGGTGAGACCCACGCAAACTTGGGAGAATGTACAAACTCCACTCGGACAGTGACCTGGGGCCGGGATGAACCCAGATCTTCGGCGCCATGAGGCAGCAGTACTAACCACTGAACCACTGTGCCGCGCCGCCCCCCCCCCCCCCAATCGCTACCTCCTATCCAACATGGTTCCCCCATACCCCCTATATAATATATGCAAATCCCAAATAACAACAGATGCATACAGTCTACATTAAATCCCACACAAACCCACCCCATCAACAACCATAACAGTCCCCACAAACCCCTTAAAAAAAGAATTTTGAGCACCCAATTCTTTTTTTCCCAATTAAGGGTCAATTTAGCATGGCCAATTCACCTACACTGTACATCTTTGGGGTGAGACCCACACAGACAAGGGGAGAATGTGAAAACTCCACACGGAAAGTGACCCAATGTCATCGAAATTATAATAAAGACAAATGCTCCGAGCTTCGATTCAGGAAATTTATTTGACATAAATTTGTGGAGAGGGCTGCTTTTTTTTTAGCCATTCCACAGTACTCTGAATTATACAATTGAAAACCATAATATTTATAGTGTGAAAAAAACAGCTCTAAAGAAATAAAACCTTGGGAACATACGCAGGAGGAAATACAAATGTTTTGCCCTTGGTTTAAAAACAATTCTCGTATGCATTTATCTTTCGGGCGGACAATGTGTTATAATAAGGCCAAGAACAAAATATTAAGCATATTTGTTTTCCGTTATTTGACCGTCTAAATTTTATTCAGAAGTAGTGTTAAAAATATAGTCAAACAATCCCATCATGATTTAAAGTGCTATTTTCTTTAATAGTTATTAATATTACTAGATATTACTAGATATTAATGTATGCTCTAAGTGGACAACTAATCCTCACATTAATTTCCCTTACACACTTTTAGGGCCAGGACGAATTTGGATCCTTAGTGCCATGAGGCAGCAGTGCTAACCACTGTGCTACCCGTGCCTCCCACAAAAACCCTTTAACTGAGCCCTTGACCGTGTTCTTTAACATAGGCCTTTGCCTCCTCTGGCATATCAAAATGGTGGTCTTTTGGCCCATAGGTAACCCATAACCTCGCTGGGCACATCAGCCCAAGCCTCACTCCACTCTGTTATAGTACCGCCTTCACCTTATTAAAGGCAGTCCACCTCTTCCCCAGCACCGCTCCTACGTGTTGATATGTCCGGATGGTGCTCCTTTCCTATCTCAAGTCTTGATTCTCTTTGGCCCACTTCAGGATCCTCTCCTTCTCTTGGAAACTGTGGAATCTTACAACCACAGCCCGTGGCGGCTGGTTTGCCCAGGGCTTATGCTGAAGAGTCTGGTTGGCCCTATCCAACTCTGGAGGGAACATCTGTCTATTTCCCCCACCCACCAGCCCTCCATCCCCTCCGACAACCCCACGATTTTGAGGTTTTGTCTGCTGGACCGTTCTTCACGTCATCCACTTTCGTCCTCAGGATCTTGTTTCTCTCCCCCACCAATGAGATCTCAGCCTCTAATGAGGCGATTTGATCATTGTGCGTCGACAAAGTTTCCTCCACTCTCTTCACGACGTCTCTTTGCTCCTTCACAGCCTCCATCTTATGTCGAATCAGACCAAGCGCATCTTTTGAGAGTTTTCATGATCATCTGCCCTTGTATCTCGAAGTGCTTCCAGAATTGTTTCTCAAACTCTGAGACCCATACCTCCGTCAGTACATCCGCCGTAATAGGAGCAGCCGCCATCTTCTCTCCTGGTGAGCCCATGGACTCCCGATTCCGTTGAAGGATTTGCACTTACTACTTTCTTTCCACTGGCCTGATTTGAGATTTTTGACGCTCTTTCCTTGACAGGCACACTAAACCTCTAGATGGGCCTAGTTGTTCACCAAAGTTCCTTGGGATCCAGGCAAAAAGGACCAAAAAATATGGGCTGGATTCTCCGATTTGAAGACTAAGTACTGATGCTGGCGGGGGAACAGTGCCATTTTACGCCCGAGAAAATAGCGCAAGAGTGGCACCGATCCTCCATCTGGGTGGAGGGCTATCAGGCACGCAGCGTAAAGCCCTGGCTTTAGCAGAGGATACGACCGGAGAATTGCCTGGTCCATGGCCACGCATGCACACAGCGGAGGCCTGCCAAAAACTGCCCCCCTTTGACCAGGCTCGCCACCCCCCACCAGTGCCCCCCTCAAAAGCACTCCCTGCCCGTGGAACGGTTCCCACCTGACTATTGCGGGTCTGGACTCAGTCCGCAGCCGCCACGCCAGGTTCACAAAAATAAATAGCATGAGTAACCCACGCCGTCGGGACCTCGGCCCATCGGGGGCCGAGCATTGGGGGAGGGCCTCAGTGAGGTTCTGAGGCTGTTCATACGTTTTGGAGGGGGCGGCGCATCACAAAAGCGGCGCCGCCCCCGATTTCGGCGCAAATGGGGATTCTCCAGCCAATCTCCAACGTGATTTTGTCGTCAGAGACCAGAGAATTCCGCCCCTGGGAGGAGCTACCTGGCTTGCATCCGACTCCTACATGCCGTCACTGGAAGTTGACCATTTGACTTTTAGTTCCAAATATTTATTGGATTCAATTTCCACCATCTGCCATGGCTTGGATTTGAACCCAGGTCCCCAGAGTAATGAATGAAATGAAATGAAAATCGCCTATTGTCACGAGTAAGCTTCAATGAAGTTACTGTGAAAAGCCCCTTGTCGCCACATTCCGGTACCTTTTCGGGGAGGCTGGTACGGGAATCGAACCGTGCTGCTGGCCTGCCTCGGTCTGCTTTAAAAGCCGGCGATTTAGCCCAGTGTGCTAAACCAGCCCCAGAGTATTACCCTGGGTCTGCTGGATCACCAGTCCTGTGACAATACCACTATGCCAACTACACCACCACGTCCCCATCTGGTTTTTTATGAGCTGTTTTTAAAAATGCATCCTGTGCACAATGAAAGTGACTGGCTTGTAAAAAAAAACTCGAGTGGTCAAGAGTTTCTGGTGACTAGAGAATTTTTGTTAGTAGAGTTCCAGATAACACAAAGTTTACTGGCTTAAGCTTAGGTCCTCCCTGCCCCCTCGGCAGATCTCCAAGGGGTCCTGTCCAATATTTGCCCCTCTGTCAGCATCGAAAGATGCGTTTCCTGCAGTGGAACAGTGCTTCATTTGCTGTGGAGTTCTTTGGGGTGGCCTGAGGTTCTGAAAGGTGGTATGTAAATTCAAGCCCTTCTCTCTTTAGTTGAACAGGTTGCAGTCAGGTAAAACCTGGCCTAGAAACACCAGCATCTTGGAGGGCAGCATTTAAACATAGACGTGATGCAGAGAAGGAGATGTTGGGAACTACAATCAGAGAATCTCTACAGTGTAGAAGGAGGCCATCCAACACATCAAGTCAGCATCAACCTGAGGCCCACACCCCAACCTTATCCCCATAACCCCATCTGACCTTTTGGACACTAAGGGGCAATTTATCATGTCCAATCCTCCTAACCATGGGAGGAAACCGGAGCACCCGGAGAAAACCCACGTAGACACGGGAAGAAAGTGCAAACTCCACACAGTCACCCAAACTCGGAATTAACCCTGGTCCCTGGCGCAGTGAGGCAGTGGAGCTGACCATTGTGCTGCCTGATTTGTTCGGGAACTTTGGATCCATTGGGTTACCGTTCCTGCTTTCACTTATTCCAGAAATTGCAGCCCACTTTGGGATGCGACCACCTTTGGCTGGTTCCTGCATATTCTTGAAAGGAAGTTTGGGGGCATTCCGCTGATCACACTGGAATTTCCACCAGCTGTATTCAAGTCCCATTCACCGATCACCGCTACGGTCACTGACCTACAATGCCTCCTGGTCTAACAACAACTCAACGTTCACATTTTCATCCTCGTTTCAAATGACTCCCCGTCGTGCCCCTCCCCATCTCTATGATATCCTCTAGTCTCTGAGACATCTGTGTTCCCTAAAATTCTATGCCTTAATGCATCCTACATTTTCCATCGTTCTCTTCATTGGTGGTTATGCTTCCATTCACCCAGGCAGCAAACTCTAAAATTCTTTTCCCAAATCTCTTAGCCTCTCCTCCTTTCTTGCCTTCCTTCTGTTGTGCTCTCAACCAAGATTTGGTCACCTGCTCCAACATCTTCTTTTCTGACAGGGTGTCAACTTTACCTGATAACTCTCCTGTGAGGCACCTTTGGACATTTTATGACATTAAAGGTGCTATATCAATGCAACTTGTGTTTGCGTGTCTCCATCTTCTCCCTGTATGTTTCATGGAATTCCTGACTCCAACTCCCCAACATGGCCAAAAGCCTTTATAACCATCTCTGATTTTTGTACATAACTTCGCTCAAAAATTTTAAAGAAAATTAAAACAAAACCCACATGATTCTTTCACCACATTCATGATTTGTCACCCGTGGAATTCTTGGAGACTCAGGGATAATCCTGCATGATTGGCACCGTCCTATGTTGAGGCCTGCATCAGGCCTCGTTGATCTTCCCACTGCTCCTGTGTTTCTTATTATCCTTCAGAATTTCTAAGGCCTTGACATTTGCACCTCATCGAAACCTCCGGGAGAGCCAAAGCATAACACGTATTGCTTTTGAAGTACAGTCACTATTCTCACAGAGAGGTGAAAACAGTAGGACATGGGCACACAGTCGGCAAACAGAATGTGACAGCAATAGGTTTGGGCTGAGAGATGACAATTGGTCAGGCCACCGGCAGAGCTCCCTGCCCTGAGAATCATGTACATCCATCTGAGCTGGCGAGAAAAGGCCCAATTCAATGGTTTATCCCTAAAGATGGCTCCTCTGGCAGTGCATCACCTCCTTGGTACAGTACTAGAAGTGTCAGCCTGGGTTATAAGGGCAGTGGAGTCAGATTTAAGCCACAAACACCTCACTGCGAATGGCATCAAGGGAGCCAAGCTGTGATTCAACTGGGATGGGTGGGGTGGGGCGGGGAAGAGCTGGGGTACAGCTCCACACATGCTGCAGAAATGCTGATTCTCTCCCTAAACATTTAAGGATGTCGTTCAACATGATGTGGAGATGCTGGCGTGAGCACAATAAGAAGTCCTACAACACCAGGTTAAAGTCCAACAGGTTTGTTTCAAATCACTAGGTTTCGGAGCACTGCTCCTTCCTCAGGTGAATCGCAGCTGAATTTGACGGCAGCTGCTCCTGGTGTGCATTTCCAGCAAGCCTCATCAGGGAGTGATCGGGAGTGGAACTCTGGCTAACTTTAAAAAAAAATTTCAATTAAGGGGCAATTTCCATGGCCAATCCACCTACCCTGAACATTTTTGGGATGTGGGGTCCCATGCAGACACAGTGAGAATGGGCAAACGCCACACAGACAGTGGGGCCAGGATTGAAGCTGGGTCCTCAGCACCGTGAGGCAGCAGTGCTAACCACTGCGCCACTGCGCTGTCCCACCCTGGCTAACTTCTACCCGATTAACATACATACCGGATCATTTTAACCCCGATCCACATATACCGCGGTTTCACATATATCCCGGCTCACTTATATCCCAGTTCACTTATATTCCGGTTCACTTATATCCCGGCTCACTTATATCCCAGTTCACTTATATCCTGATTCACTAACATCCCAATTCACATATCCTGGTTCACTTATATCCCGGTTTACTTATACCCCGGTTAATTTATATCTCGATTCACTTATATCCCGGTTCACATATAACCCGGTTCATTTATATCCCGGTTCACTTATATCCCGGTTCACTTCTATCCCGGTTACACATATATCCCGGTTCACTTAAATCCCGGTTCATTTATATCCCGGTTCACTTATATCCCGGTTCACTTATATCCCGGTTCACTTATATCCCGGTTCATTTATATCCCGGTTCATTTATATCCCGCTTCACTTCTATCCCGGTTACACATATATCCCGGTTCAGTTATATCCTGGTTTACTAATACCCCGGCTCACTTACCCCTGATTTGCTTATACCCCGGTTCACATAATACCCTGGTTCATTTAAATTCTGGTTCACTTAAACCCTGATTCACTTATAACTCAGTTCACTTATATCCCGCTTCACTTATATCCCGGTTCATTTATATCCTGGTTCACTTATATCCCGCTTCACTTATATCCCGGTTACACATATATCCCGGTTCAGTTATATCCTGGTTTACTAATACCCCGGCTCACTTACCCCTGATTCGCTTATACTCCGGTTCACATAATACCCTGGTTCATTTAAATCCTGGTTCACTTAAAACCTGGTTCACTTATAACTCAGTTCACTTAAACCCTGGTTCACTTATATCCCAGTTCACTTATACCGGTTCACTTATCCTGGTTCTCTTATACCCAAGTTCAATTATATATCAGTTCACTTATATACTGGTTCATTTATATCCCAGTTCATGTATATCCTGGTTCACGTCTATCCTGGTTCACTTATTTCCCGGTTTGCTTATACCCTAGTTCACTTATATCCCAGTTCACTTATATTCCGGTTCACCTATATCCTGATTCACTTATAATTCGCAGTGTAGTACTGTGGGGGTGCTGCATTGCCAGAGGCGGCGTCTTTAGGTGTGACATTAAACCAACGTCTCGCCTGTCTTCTTGTGCGGATGTGAACGATGGCACAAACCTATTTTGAACAATAGCAGTGGCATTCTTCCTGGTGACTGTAATACAGGGTGTTTGACAGAGCAAGTGTTATTGTGGCACAAGAGAACAGTATTGTCCACTATATGTAGAGAGTCACATGATGATAGTCGGTGTGGAGTCTGGAAGGAGCCGGCAATGGTGACAGCACTCAACGCATGTCAGGAGCTTGGAAATGCAAATAGTCATGGTAGCACAGTGGTTAGCACTGTTGCTTCACAGCTCCAGAGTGTGAGGTTCAATTCCCAGCTTGGGTTACTTCCTGTGTGGAGTCTGCACGTTCCCCCTGTATCTGCGTGGCTTTCCTCCGGGTGCTCCGGTTTCCTCCCACAAGTCCCGAAAGACATGCTGGTAGGTGAATTGGATATTCTGCATTCTCCCTCTGTGTACCCGAACAGGCGCCAGAATGTGGCGACTTGGGGCTTTTCACAGTAAATTCATTGCAGTGCTAATGTAAGCCTGCTTATGACAATAAAGATTATTATTATTAGTTCCGTGTTACCAATAAACAGTTTATGTTTAACCACACAAACCTCAAGACGCCTAATTGAGAAACCAAACAACTTTACAACATGGTGGTAATGGAAGATGGACCCAGAAATCGCAGAGAAGCTGGAGAGGAAACCCAGATTTTCAAAGCATGCAATACTAAAGGAACAGAAGCTTGATCTGAGAGAATTGCACCTATGTTGAAGACTATTAAAGATGTGGAGGCTTGTAGCCACCTGGGTTGGCCACTCCCCGACTTAAAATGGAGATTCGCAAAGAGTGCAGGGAAAAATGGACAGCATTCGAAAACAAGCAGTTTTGCAGAGTTCCTTTGTGTATTCAGTCTGCAGAAAGCAGACAGCACTGAAACCAGCAGTGATCTGCATATTGATGAGCGATCCCAGGGAACAATTAGCTACATTTGAGATACTCAATAACAAGTCAGACTCCTCGGCGCCAGCAGGAGTCCAAGACAAAAGAGGCTAACGAGCACCCAAGGAACGCCCAGCGATCAGGGAACAGCCCCAGTATTGGGGAATTCAAACCGATCGATTGGTACGTGATCCAATCGATTGGAGTCAGGAACGGGGTCTGCCCAAAAGGGCACAAAGCTCCTGGGGCCTATAAAAGACAGGTCCCAAGTTCAATTCAGTCTCTTAGCCGGCTCTCCCAGCAGAACATCTTAGCAGCTCGGAAGAACTCTTGACCGTGTGAAGGAGAGTCCTAGCTAACAGCTACACTGACAAGTAAGTGTCCAGTCAACGCACGCTACGAGACAGGCGCTCTTGACCCTTAGTCCATACCAGTTGGAAGCCCGCAGCCCCAGGATTGAACAAGAGGCCATTGTTCCCTGACCCAGTGGGTTCTTTTCCAAAGATAAGTATTGGCCTGTAGTGGTAGAGATAGTCTAGTTGTGTAGTGTTTATGCATGAGTAGCGATTAACTGAGTATATAATAAACGTGTTTTGATTTGAACCTTACTAATTGGTGTACCGAGTTATTGATCAGCACTTGAACTTGAACCTCATGGTGGTATCATAAAGGTACCTGGCGATTCAGGGCAGCACGGTGGCCTAGTGGTTAGCACAACCGCCTCACGGCGCTGAGGTCCCAGGTTCGATCCCGGCTCTGGGTCACTGTCCGTGTGGAGTTTGCACATTCTCCCCGTGTCTGCGTGGGTTTCACCCCCACAACCCAAAAATGTGCAGAGTAGGTGCATTGGCCACGCTAAATTGCCCCTTAATTGGAAAAAATAATTGGGTAATCTAAATTTATAAAAAAAAAGATACCTGGCGACTCTAGAGCAAGGTAATAAAACAGAGCCAATTGAGTGTAAAGCACACTCACCAGAACGAGCAACAGGCTGAAGGACTCCATCTGGGCATATGGAGTTCCACTGCCAGACATGATTGAAAGCAGAGGCGAGGGACCTAGCCAGATCAAAAAAACTGCACAAAATTCAAAAGAGGAAAAGAAGGCTGAAAGGCAGAGGAAGAATCTACTGTGTAGACAAAAAGGAGAATCTTAGTGAATGTGCAGTAAGAGACCTGACCCAATCACAAGGATCAGCAAAATACAGTCGAGAAAAAAGATGAAGTTACCTTTCAAAACAGGCAGCAATCAGGATCAACCCTTCCAGAGGGTAGTTGCAAGCAAGCTGCAGCAACGGGTCATTAGTCGGCACCATGACATCGAACACACCTGTGGGACAAAAACATATTTGCAAAGCGGCAGGCAGAGTTTAAGGAAATAGCCTTCCAGTTGATTCCCAGGCTTGGAGGGGCAGGTAGCTGGTCTAAACGACTTATTTCGACATTTCCTGGAGAATCGATTAGTTTAGGAAAAACAGTCCGTTGGCACAGCGGGAGACTGCCGAAACCCAGGATAGAGTGAGAAAATGAAAGAGGGAAAAAAAGGCAACTGCGGAGCCACTTTGAAGCGGAAAATAAATCATCTGTCATGAAAAACAGCCATGGAAATTGTTATTTTTTATACATTTCGAGTACCCAATTATTATTTTTCCAATTACGGGGCAATTTAGCGTGGCTAATCCACCTAGCCTGCACAGTGTTGGATTGTGGGGCTGAGACCTACGCAAACACAGGATGGGTTGTGTAAACTCCACACAGACAGTGACCCGGCAATGAACCCGGGTCCTCAGCACCGTGAGGCAGCAGTGCTAACCACTGTGCCGCCCTAGCCATGGAAATTAGATTAAAACTACCAGACCAATTTAGACTAAATCAAGGGCCTCACTGAACAAAATTGGGAGTCTTGGAGAAGAAATGTTTTACAGGAGTACATTAGGATTAAGCAAGAAATCATAAACAAGGATGGCACAGTGGTGCCGTGTTTAACACTGCTGCCTCACAGCGTGAAGGACCTGATTTCAATCCTGGTCCTGGGTCACTGTCCATGAGGGGTTTGCACATTCTCCCCGTGCCTGTGTGGGTCTCGCCCCCACAATCCATAAATATGTAGGGTAGGTGGATTGGTCATGCTAAATTGCCCTGAATTGGAAAAAAAGTATAAACAGTACAAGTTAATACCTTTTTTATATTTGTTTGGTGTTTGCAGATGAAATAATTCTAAATGTATGGATGAGTCCTCAACCACATTTGGTGAGATATTAAAAGGCTTTGACAAATATTTTGAACTCCATGTCGCAGAGAATTTAGACCGTAAAAGAAGATCAAGAACACCCCAAAAATCACCAAAGGGGAGGGGAAACTCCAGGACAAGGGATGCAGGAGACCCCGGACTGAGAGAGGCAATACCTAAGCAAATCACAAGATGATCACAGACCATGTCAGCACAATGAAGTGCACGAAGAAGTGTTTAGCGTAGATGAAGGACGAGGCTGAGAAGCCGACAAATGGCTGAAAAATGGAGCTTTCTGAAAATGCCGACCCATTCCGCAAGCTGCAACAGCAGGTGACAGTGCGGGGTGAGCAGCTGACTCTGAACAAAGGAAAGCTGTCTGAGGTAACCCAAAAGAAGCAAAACCTGCAAAAAGAAAATTAAGGAAAATGTCCATAGGAAAGTGGAGTTAAAAGATCTTAACCAGACAACCAAGCACAACAACAGAAAAAATAGGTACTCAATCGGTAGTAGGACAATTGGCCAAAAGACAATTGGCCGACAGACAGTTGGCCGACAGACAATTCACAGACAGGACAATTCACAGACAGGACAATTCACAGACAGGACAATTGACAGACAGGACAATTCACAGACAGGACAATTCACAGACAGGACAATTGGCCGACAGGGAACCCGCTTAAAATAGTTATACTAAATTACGTCCTTCTAAACATTTATCAACACTTCCTTTGGTCAACGAATCTCTGTATTGTTACCACCTAAATGTTTAAGTTTCCCCCCTGTAAGTACGGATGCTGTTTCCTACAAAAGCATCTCATTGCAGCAAACCCTCGGATGTGCCAAAGGTCCAAAAATATCGGAATCGTTGGCTCTCATGAATATTCTGTTCAAATTCTGTCAAGCGATATGTCCAGCTGCATATGAAAGCGGAGGTTTGTCCATTATGCTCTGCTGAATTCCAAGCCACATGATGTGACGCAATGCTTATGTCATGAATTACTCCAAAATAATTCGGCACACTTTGTTTTCTTAATGCCACTTGTAATTATATCCGTCAGGATTCAGGTGGGGCGCAGTATTTACTTGCCAAATTTGACTGAGCTATTTTCTCCATTTTACAGGTGCTTCAGTTTGATTGCAAAATGAGCAACAATGTTATGTTTAATATGTATGGCATGGGGGTGGGGGGGAATCTGGTGGTAGGGGTTTGGGGGGGGGGGGAGGTGGACGATACCTTGAAATAGTCACATAGAAGCCTTGTTCTTGGACTCCGACACTAAATTGAAAGACGACAATGTGCCCTGTGTTTGGCTGCTGTGGGTTTGTGGAAATATCTTTAGCTGCGTTTTCTGTTGAATGTTTTAATAGCATAAATTTCACCGAAACGAAAGAAATGCAGACTCTTCTGTACATGACATTGGAACTCACATATTTGTTGATATAAGGATCCGTTCTTATTGCCATTTTGATTTTCCACCCCCGTTTGTGAGATTTTTTTTTCCTGGTCTCACCATTCAGGGGGCACCGGGACAAGTAGCTGGAAGTAGGAATTGTTATGGGGTTATGATCTTATTGAATGGCGAGGCAATTGTCGGCCAATTGTCCTGTCTGTGAATTGTCCTGTCTGTCAATTGTCTGTCGGCCAACTGTCTGTCGGCTAATTGTCTTTCGGCGAATTGTCCGCACACGACTCAATCAGGTGGATCTTCCAGCTCCTGTGTCTTTGAGGAGGTCCATCTTCCAGGTTCTGAGTGTTCCTGAAGGAACACTTTCTTTCTTCAATTGTGGGTCAGTGATGTCTGCATTTAAAAAATGGCACCCAGATATGATGGCGGGGTCCGAGCCACCCAGCTCATCCCATCACACCAAACATAGAGAAAATCCTGACTGCATAACTATTGAGGCCAGGGCCGTGTGATACAATGCGACTGCCTGGCAGCCACTCCAGAAGGAAACTATTCCTGTCCCCTTCCCGACCACAGAACCTAGTCCTAGTTTAGTCCTACTTTAGAAAAAGTTGTGCTGGAACTCCCAGTAGCGACAAAGCAATGCAAGGGAGTGCAGTGTGAGTTGGCCAGAGTTCAACAAGAAAATGAACAGTTGAAATAAAAGCTGATTGGCCTTCAAGATCTAATGCAGAAGGGGCATGTAACCCTTCAGCAGCATTGACGAAATGGAGACTGTCCTAAATAGCAGAATGGAGGAACAAATCTTACAGAGACGCTGTTCAATTTCAAGAAAAGTCATGTTGAAGGACGTGAGCTTCAGAAAGTAAAGGAAATGTTTAAGAAACAGATTGAGGTAGTAACAAGTGAATTGAAAAATCTAAGGAGCAGTTAATGATCAAAGAATGAAGACTCCAAAAGGAACTGAATGCCCAGACAAAGTTGTTAAGCGTGGGTAAGGATTTTGTCGCTAACTCTAAACAAAGACAACTGGACTCACCAGTGTAGCTAAAAACAAATTACTGCGGATGCTGGAATCTGAAGCAAAAACAGAAAATACGGGGCGGCACGGTGGCTCAGTGGTTAGCATTGCTGCCTCACGGCGCTGAAGACCCGGGTTCGAATCCCGGCCCTGGGTCACCGTCCATGTGGAGTTTGCACATTCTCCCTGTGTCTGTGTGGGTTTCACCCCCACAACCCAAAGATGTGCTGGTTAGGTGGATTGGCCATGCTAAATTGCCTCTTAATTGGGAAAATAAATAATTGGGTACTCTAAATTAAAACCCCCCATAAAATACTGGTCAATCACAGCAAGTCTGACAGCCTCTTGTGGAGAGGGAAGGGAGCTAACGTTTTGAGTCTGGATGACTCTTTGCCAAAGTAGCTACCAGAGTAGCTGCTGAGCTAAATCAAAAAATCCATAAGATTGAAAAAGGATTGGACTTCAGTCCCCATACTGTCCAACGATGCAAACCTGTCACAAAATCACCACCACGCCTCATATGTTTAGGCAGCACGGTGGCGCAGTGGTTAGCACTGCTGCATCACTGCACCGAGGTCCCAGGTTCGATCCCGACTCTGGGGCACTGTCCGTGTGGAGTTTGCACATTCTCCCGCATTTGCATGGGTTTCACCCCCACAACCCAAAGATGTGCAGATAGGTTGATTGGCCACACTAAATTGTCCCTTCATTGGAAAAATTGAATTGGGTACTCTTAATTTTTTTTTAAATGAAAAAGGATTGGAAAATAAGAGAGTAAGGAAATGTTTGGCTGAAATTGTGCAATACATGGACCAAGTACCTGAAACCCTGAGTACTACAACCTCCTCAATAAAGCAACTAAAACAATTCAGTCTATCATTCTTCCAAACATTATCGAACGACTTCTAGAAGAATTGTCAAGAATTGTTTGAAGTGGGTGGGAGAAAGGATGGCAAGCAAAGATTGTATCATAAATGTATTTAGGTAGTGACTTGGGGTGGGGAGGGGTAGGGGAGGAGGTGTGGGTTAATGTGGGGAATAATCTGGAGAATAGTACGGCACACAGTATGGTGTAAGGAGTCGCATGGTGGTAGACAATATGCATAGTGGAGTCTGGAAGAAGTTAGCAAGGAGACAGCAATCCACGCATGGCAGCATATTGGATATGCATACAGTTACGTGTTGCCAATAAAGGGTTTATACTTAACCATGCAAGCCTCCAGCTCTCTTAATGAGGCACCAAACAACCTTACCACAGTGACGTGTCAATATTAGTGCTCAACCAACCTAAAAATCAATGAGCGCATGAATAAGCTATATACTTCTTGGACCTGGCTTTACCTTCAGTTGCAATCCAGGTGATTGCTGACATGCTAAGAATGAACCAAACTCCACCCTCCATGAACAATAGCAGATAGCTTGCTGTAAACACCTACCAATTCTGAGATGGTTGACATTTGATCTTCATTTGTCACTGCACCAGCAGATGGCACTGTCCACCACACACATTCCATTCCCATTGATAGTTAGACTCTGTTGATCTATTTAAGTAAGCCCTTTGGGAGTTGAAGCCATTATAGCTGACTGTTACCTCCTCAGTTAAATTACAGGCCAGGAAACTAATTACAAATATCAGGCTGTTGGTCGAACGTATCTCGCCTTCTCTTTGATCTCCCTAAATATTGTTTTACATCTGTGGGATATGTGGACTTGTATTTTGGTGGAGGAGGCAGCAAGGTCGAGTCTGGAAACGTCCATCGAGGTGGGAGTGTAGGAGGTAGTTTGGAGATGGCTATGGAGGTGAGTGTGTGCCAAGGCAAGCTGGTTAGAAGGCCCCCTCAGTTGCCTTGGACTTTTGCCCAGTTGTATGAAAGGCTCTTAAAGCCCTCTAACCCTCAATCCCTCATACCCCCTCACCCCCACCTACCCCAAGTCCCCTCATACTCTTTGTGCCTCTTCAAAGCACCCACAATCCCCCATGCCCCCTAATATCTCCCATACCCCACGACCCCTCATTCCACTATGCCACCCCCAAGTATCCTTCATTGGCATGCACCCAGTAACCACTTTGTGCAAAACTCAGGATCCATTTGGAGATGAAGGGGATATAAATTTCTGACAATCTAATAGAGTTCTCGCTCAATCACACTTGATAGTGAAAAATGCTCATTCATGAAACATATTCAAAAATGTAAATCCCCTTAAATGGTCAATCTGATACAAAAAACAAACAAACATTTGTTTCACTAATCATATAAAAACAATTAATCCTTTAATAATATCTTAAAACGGACCAATATCGTAAATCAAATTGTCTATGCAGTCTCCTGTTGAGATAAGTAGTTCTGGAATTTTTGAAACTCAGCCAAACCTTTATACTGGACGCAGCTATAATAAGAAAAAAATGGGAAGTCTAAACACTGATGCTGATTGAAATTGCAAAGCAGATGGCTAGGATTGTTTCCTAAGCTACAGCAGATGGCCTGTCAATCAATGCATTCAAACAGCAATTATCCTTTTTTGACTCCAAGCCATAGCTTCCTTCCTGCCTCCTTCCAGGGTTCCAATGGTGGGAAGGGCAGCAAGAGGGTCTTCCCAACCAGAGGTCACTTGAGGCCCTTAAGTAACTACAAAGGGTTTCATCCCACAGCCTCTGGTATTCAACTAGTGGCAAGTGGGGAACTCACTATCCTGGGAAGTCACCCAACTAACACTGTCATATTTGCCTGTGGCTTTACCAGGGGTGGGAAGGAGGGACTTCCTCATTGGCAGGCACTCTGCCTAATGAAAGGGCCAGGCATGAAGCAAGGGAGAGCCCATTGAAGGCCACACCCCCCGCTACCCCATCCTTGCAATTAGCCCTCCATCGCTCCCTAAAACCACACTCCACCAGCGACCCTCTCCCGGTGGTCCCCGCAGTTAACATTACATATTTAGGATTTTGGCGACGGAACTAAATGTAGTATTTCCAGAGTTGAGCTTGTGGCGCATCTGGCTCCAGATCAGCAGGTTGCATGTTCAACTCACGTCAGGCTAACAGAGTTTTCCTGTAGCGCTGGATCCTGTGTTTTGGGCAGCATGGTTAGCACTGTTGCTTCACAGGTCCAGGGATCCGGGTTTGATTCCCGGCTTAGGTCACTGTCAGTGCGGAGTCTGCATGTTCTCCCCGAGTCTGCGTGTGTTTCTTCCAGGTGCTCCGGTTTCCTCCCACAAATCCCGACAGATGTGCGTGTTAGGTGAATTGGACATTCTGAATTCTCCCTCAGTGAATAGGCGCCGGACTGTGGCGACTAGGGGCTTTTCACAGTAACGTCATTGCAGTGTTAGTGTAAGCCTACTTGAGACACTAATAAAGATTATTATTACATGATACAAAGCTGGGTGGAAGGGTGAACTGTGAAGAGGAAGCAGAGATGCTTCAGCTGGATTTGGACAGACTGAGTGAGAGGGCATATGCATGGCAGATGCAGTATAACATGGATAAATGTACATAACACGCTTTGGTAGTAAAAATAGGAAGGCAGATTATTATCTGAATGGGTGTAAATTGAGAGAGGTGGATACACAGCAGGACCTTGGTGTCCTTGTGCATCAGTCGCTGAAAGTAAGCACACAGGTACAGCTGGTAGTAAAGAAGGAAAATGGTACGTTGGTCTTCACAGGGAGAGGATTTTCTTTTTTTTTTAAATATAAATTTAGAGTACCCAGTTCTTTGTTTTTCCAATTAAGGGGCAATTTAGTATCGCCAATCTACCTATCCCAGACATCTTTGGGTTGTGGGGGTGAGATCCATGTAAATTCTACATAGACAGTGACCTGGGACCGGGATCAAACCTGGGTTCTCAGTGCCATGATGCAGCAGTACTAACCACTGCACCACCATTCCACTCTACAGTGAGAGGATTTGAGTCTAGAAATAGGGATGTTTTACTACACTTGTACAGGGCATTGGTGAGCCCACACCTGGAGCACTGTGTACAGTTTTGGTGTCCTTATCTGAGGAAGGATGTTCTTGCTATGGAGGGAGTGCAGCGAAGGATTACCAGAATGATTCCTGGGATGGCAGGACTGTCAGATGAGGAGAGACAAAGTCGATTAGGATTATATTCATTGGCGTTTAGAAGAGTGAGGGGTTTATTATAGAAACGTATAAAATTCTAACAGGATTAGGCCGGGTAGATTCAGAAAAAACGTTTCTGATGGTGGGGGAGTCCAGAACTAGGCGGCATAGTTTTATGGTAAGGGGGAAACCTTTTGGGACTGAGGTGAGGAGAAATGTCTTCACCCAGGGAGTGGTGTATCTGTGGAATTCACTATCACAGAAAGCAGTTGAGGTGAAAACATTGTGTAATTTCAAGAAGGAATTAGCTATAGCTCTTGGGCTAAAGGGATCAAGGGATATGAGGGGAAAGGCAGGATCAGGGTATTGAACTTGATGATCAGCCATGATCATAATGAATGGCAGAGCAGACCCAAAGGGCCAAGTGGCCTACTCCTGCTTCTATTTTCTATGTGTTTCTTTTTTATTTTATTTAGCGTACCCAATTATTTTTTCCAATTAAGGGGCAATTTTTAGTGTGGCCAATCCACCTATCCTGCACATCTTTTGGGTTGTGGGTGTGAAATGCACGCAGACACGGGGAGAATGTGCAAACTCCACATAGACAGTGACCCAGGGCCGGGATTCGAACCCGGGTCCTCAGCGCCGTAGGCAACAATGCTAACCACTGTGCCACCGTGCTGCCCTTCTATGTGTTTCTATGGATGTCCCAGCCTTCGTACTTCCACCTATGTCTGGGGATCCGTGACTGCTCCCTCCAGCAGGCTCCAGTGTTTGAGTATAGTACCGGCAATGGCTGCCGCTCCTGCTGTCATTGGCGGCTGTGGAGAGTTGGCAGCCTCTAATTAGTCGGCAGCTCCCAGTGATGGGGTTTTCCAATCTATTGGTGGTTTAATTGGCATGGGAGGTCCAAAGCTATCCAGGTAAGCGCCTGAATACCTGGGCCTCCCGGAGAAAGGCACGCAGCATTCTCATTGGTTCTCCCACCAGTGGGCGAAACCCCCCCCCCCCCATTGGGTTCATTAAATTTCCCTCAGAAGATCAATTTATCCAGGCTGTATTTGCTGGATGTTGCAGGAAACTACAGGTTGGCATATTCTTGCAGGTTTCAGGCAGGAGATAGGAAGTACAAATCAATAGCATCAGAATGTGAAATCTTTTTAAGCATGACAATATTGAAATGCATATCAAGAGTGTGGGGTGAGATATTAGGAGCTTGATGCCTGAAACATGGATAATAGGAATGCAGTGCTTGAAATGGATTAATCCTGCGAATATTTCCTCTGATTGCTGGAATAGGTTAATTACACACTGTTAAAACTTTTGAGAGAATAAAAATCTACTTAAAGCCCATCTCACTGGGAAAACATTTCTTTGTTAGCTATAAATCCCTATATGGTAATATTTCCATTTCAGATCTTAGATGAAAGGATATCACTGAATTGATCTACAGATTAATTGTGGCAGTTTTTAATCTCAGGCCATTAAACTGAAAACATGCAGAACAAAGGACAAGGTATAAAGGAGAAAAACCATGAACAATATTCCCTGAACGGGCTCATATTTGAACTCAAAATGTAAAACTATTCATGAAAATCCAAAGACGGTGAAGTTAAATTGGAGCAAAGTTGCATGAAGAAAAACGAGAGTCAAGGCTTGACTTAGAGCTGGGAATTCAATTCATTATCAAATCTGGACTATAGTGCTAGTCTCATTAATAATGCCCCCTCAGTGCTGTGCATTGATGTATTTTCTTGCCAGAGTGTGCGTTGGGTCATCCACAGAAATGTCTAACTTTCTGAAAACAAACATATGCTCAAGTTATTTCTAATGGACCCATCCCCGGTGAAGTCAAATGTCATTGCTCAGCCTTGCCTGTGGGAGGGGGAGGGGGGATTAAACTGATCTCATTGTTGTTCTTAACCTGGCCTCCATGCACACAGTGTGTGAATAAATATAGAACATTTGTAGCTCTTCAGCTCTATTGTGCTTTCCAATCTGTTTTTGATTCAATGCCTGGAAGTTGGGCGAACCTCAGATTCATAGAATTAACAGAAACGGACCATTCAGCCCAGCTGGTGTTTATGCTCGACACAGGCCTCCCCCGCCCTACCTCTTCCAACAGTACCATCATATCCTTTTTCTCCCTTCCCCCTAACACTAGCCTTTCCTTCAACATAGCTGTGATAATTGTCTCATTGCCCCCTCTGGTAGTGAGTTCCATATTCTTATCACTCTGGGTAAAGTGGTTTCTCCCGAATTCCCTTTTTGATTTGTCAGTGACAATCTTATATTTATGGCTCCTAGTTTTGGACTCCTTCCACAAGTTGAATCTTCTCTATCCCTAATTTTACAGAGAATGATCAGGTCACACCTCTCTGACTGCTCTGTTCTAGAGAAAAGAGCCGCAGCCTGTCTACTTTTTCCTAATTGTACTAACCTCTCAGTTCTTTTATCATCCTTGAGTGGCAGGGTGGCACAGTGGTTAGCATTGCTGTCTCACAACACCATGGACCCAGGATCGATCCCAGCCCCAGGTCACTGTGTGGATTAAAAAAAAAATTTAGAATATACAATTCATTTTTTCCAATTAAGGGGCAATTTAGAGTGGCCAATCCACTTAACCTGCGCATCTTTGGGTTGTGGGGGCGAAACCCACGCAAAAACGGGGAGAATGTGCAAACTCCACACGGACAGTAACCCAGAGCCGGGATCGAACCTGGGACCTCGTCGCCGTAAGTCAGCAGTGCTAACCACTGAGTATGCCTGTATGTATGAAGTTTGCACATTCTCCCCGTCTGTGTGGGTCTCACCCCCACAACCCAAAGATGTGCAGGTTAGGTGGATTGACCAGAATAAATTGCCCCTTAATTGGAAAAAAATAATTTGGTATTCTAAAAACAATTTTTTTTCAATCATCCTTGGGTGAAAAATGTCTACCCCAGGCTCAAACTAACGAAGGGCAGGTTTGTGTTCGATGGCAGGAAATTCTTATTCAGTAAGAGTGATCCATACATGGGCTTATGGCGGCTATGCAATTGGTTGTTAATGAGTGCTTGTGTTTTCCAATTCCTCCATATGGGTTGAGAGCATTTGGTGGTAACTGGAATGCACACTTTGGGGAATTTGGCATAGCACCATAGCACAGTGATTAGCACTATTGCTTCACAGCACCAGCGCCCCAGGTTCAATTCCCGGCTTGGGTCACTGTCTGTGCGGAGTCAGCGCATTCTCCCTGTGACTGGGTGGATTTCCTCCGGGTGCTCCTGTTTCCTCCCACAAGTCCCGAAAGACGTGCTATTAGGTAATTTGGACATTCTGAATTTCCCCTCTGTGTACCCGAACAGGTGCCGGAATGTGGCAACGAGGGGCTTTTCACAGTAACTTCATTGCAGTGTTAATGTAAGCCTACTTGTGACAATAAAGATTATTATATTATTATAGTGAGGGCAGCACAGTGGCGCCGTGGTTAGCATTGCTGCCTCACGGCGCCGAGGCCCCAGGTTTGATCCCGGCTCTGGTTCACTGTCCATGAGTAGTTTGCATATTCTGCCGTGTTTGCATGGGTTTCATCCCCACAACGCAAAGATTAGGTTGATTGGCCACGGTAAATTGCCCCTCAATAGGAAAAATTAATTGGGTCCTCTAAATTTATTTTTAAAGAAATATTATGATAGTGATTACCATTAGGTGAATGGAACCTATCTGTCTTGAATCACTGGCACAGCGCAATGTGCACAGCCCCAACAGTTTGGTTTTCCAAGACGTTGTGAGTTCAAATCCTAGGATGACCCTCAATCTAGTCCAGTTGTGGACAAACTCGGCTAATGAAAGGCCCCACATGAGGGCATCTGTGGCCGAAAATTGAAATTAGGCTTGTTCACTAACCCATACCCTCTGAATAAGATTAAATGCATTTAATACACGCCAAATATTTCATAACGAGTTAGAGAAAATTTTAAATCATTTATGTATTAGTAGAACTCTCAAAAACTTCAAATGATAAAAGCAAAAGAAACATTTACACTTTGAACAGAGAGGGAGCGCATGGCTCTCACAGTCAAAGTTGTGAACAATCAACACCTTACTTCACTTACCCCGGCTTTACATGTGAATCATTTCAGTCATTTAAGTAGCCAAAAAATTACACGGATAGAAATCAGCAGGATGTGGCAACCTTGTGTGTGGGAACGGCCAACAGATGTCACTTGGGTTGCACTCAGAACCCAGATGGGCTGCATGTGATGCCTGGGCCGCAGATTGCTCACCACAGATCTAGTCACTTCCAGGGCCGGCATGAGACAGATTCAGCCAATAGATAGTGGCTAGCTCTACTCTCATCACTGCTGATTACTCTGGCCACTTGTTAGATTTCTTTGTTGCCGCAAAGAGAAGAGGTATGGAGGTGCCCACACTGTGGATTCTCATTAAATACGATGAGAGAGTTATTAAATGTGTTGCTCCATAAAATCAATATGGTGATCTGCTCAAAGCACACGCAAACACTCTGCTAACGTCACCACACAGCGCATGATTCAGAACCAGCAAGAATGTATTACCAAATACATAACACACCTCCCTCTCTACTTCATTAGTGCAAATAAACCAATCACCATTTATTCAACAGATCCCCTGAAATATTATTACTATACATATATATAATTCAATAAGACAGTCTCTGTGATGGACGCCTATTCCTTTTTGTTAGAATTCTGCGTTCCAAAACTGGGCTACTTGCAACCTCAGAAGTGTCCTCATTCCTTTCTGTAGATGGTACTTCTCGAGTAGTTATTTCAATATTTGTCACTATAAACATTGAAAAGTCTTCAGAAACAGAATCTGAACTCATCACTGTCTCTGGTCTCCATTCCAAAGTTTATCTCTCCACATCTTCTAAAGGTAGAACTTTTTGGGATGTTTCTGAAAACTCACTTTGTGCTGTAAGTAACTGATCAGCATGATGTCGCCAAACTCTTTCATCATCCATTTGTACGGTGTATGATATTGAACCTGGCTTCACAAGGACCATAGTTGGTCCCCATGTCATGTGTCATTGGTGGTATAGCTCCTAGCTAACACACTTTCTCCCTGGTTAAATACTTGTCTTTTAGAGGATGTATTCCTCCTGGAATTTGTGTTTTTTGTTGTCATTCGACGATTTCTGACATATCAGGTGGAGTTAACAGATCAAACTATGTTCATACTTTCCTCTTGAAGAATAACATTGCTAGTGAACTTTGCATGATAGCACATACAGTGTTCGGATAACATATTAGAATTTTGAATACTCTTCTTGATCATGTCTCCTGGTAGAATGAACAAAGAACAATACAGCACAGGAACAGGGCCTTCAACCCTCCAAGCCTGCGCCGATCACATATCATATTTAAACCAACCGTCTGTATCCTTCTATACCCCGTCTGTTCATGTGTCTATCCAGATAAGTCTTAAAGGTCGCTAACGTATTTGCCTCAACCACCTCACTTGGCAGTGCATTCCAGGCCACCACAACCCTCTGTGTAAAAAGCTTGTCCCGCACATCTCCACTGAACCTTCCCCCCTCACCTTGAACTTGCGCCCCCTTGTAATTGTCATTTCAGCCCTGGGAAAAAGCCTCCCAACTGTTCACCCTATCTATACCCCTAATAAACTTCTATCAGGTCGCCCCTCAGCCTCCGTCCCTCTAGAGAGAACAATCCCAGTTTATTCAATCTCGCCTCATAACTAATACCCTCCATACCAGGCAACATTCTGATAAACCTTTTCTGTACTCTCCCCAAATCCTCCAAGTCCTTCTGGCAGTGCGGTGACCAGAATTGGACACAGTATTCCAAATACTATATAACTGTAACATAATTTTCAAGCTTTTATAAAGCCATTGAATAGCTAGGTGTTTCTCAGCACTGCAGATAGATTTTTCCCGGTTAAATCACACCCATTTGCTTTGGTTTTTTGTGTAAACCATCTTTGTCGATAATAAGACCGATATAATTTATGGCTTACTTTTCCTTTTGAACTCTCAAGTTGTGGCACTGTAACCGCTTCAGGGCAGCTTCTAAATTCATCAAGTATTCCTGTTCACGTGAATCGGTGATGAATATGTCATCTAAATAACATTACACTCCATTCAATCCACTTAGAATTTGATTCACGGATCTTTGAAAAAAAAAAACAGGCGCAGATGATAAAAGGAAGTCTTCCGTAACGAAACAGGCCCTTTTGTGACACCATGGTAAATAGTGGCTATTATTCGGTAGCCACTTTCATCTGCAGATATGCCTGTTAATGATCAATTTTACTCAATTTCTGTCCTTTAGAAAGTCTAGCAAACAAGTTTTCAATCAATGGCAGTGGATAATGATTTATGCACAAAACTGGGTTATTAGTAGTTTCAATATCTCTGTAAATTCTCACTGAGCCATCTCTCTTTAAAACAGGAATGATTGGTGTCGCCCAATCACTTGTTGGAATAGGTTTGATCACTCCTGTCCTTACTAATAGAATCTTGTTCACTAGGCAAAACCAGGAGACAAGTCTTTAAGTGAAGTAATTAAACTTTTAGAGGGAGGTCACTGTCCATGTGGAATTGGCACATTCTCCCCGTGTTTGCGTGGGTTTCGCCCCCACAACCCAAAGATGTGCAGGGTAGGCGGATTGGCCATGCTAAAGTGCCCCTTAATTGGAAAAAATGAATTGGGTACTCTAAATTTATTTAAAATAAACTTTTAGAGGGATATTTCTCTCCTAAACTGTTATTGATAGCAGAAAGATTCTGAATGCACCTCCTTGGTCAGGAAGGAGTGAAACCATTTTACAGTTGATAGTGTCTTTCATGACCGTCAAGTTTTGGATATGCCCAAAAATATTGTTCATCTCCCTGAATTGACAAATCATCTGATTTCAGCTCCTGCCACATCCAGGTTTCGCTGTCTTTTGAGTGATCCTGAGCTTCATCCACTAATTTGTAGACACTACGAGATTGTTTATTTGCATTGTTCTTCTTGCACTTTTTTGGTGTAGAGGAGGTTTTCTCAACCCAATATGCAGCCCTTCATACCACAGTTCTTGCAGGGATTCGATTTACTCCAACATTCCTCCGCTGTGTGTCCAACCTGTGCATAATGGTGACATGGTTACATCTTTGCAGCCTTGTTCCTTGAGGTATCCATTTTGTGGATCTTCCCTCCAGCCCATACCTGCGAAGCTTCTCTTGTAGTGAGCTCAATAAATGTGGTAACTTCCACAGCATCTTTCAGAGTTAAATCACTCACAGTAAGCAGCTTCCTCTGAATTGCTTCACTGAATAACCCACAATCCAGCCTGACCCGCAGAGTATCATTAAAGATGCTATCAACTGTAGAATGGTTTCACCCTCTTCCTGACTAAGGAGGTGGAATCGGAACACTTCTGCAATCAATAACGGTTCAGGAGAGAAATGTTCCTCTAAAATTTTTAATTTTTAATTTTTAATGTTTTGTACAAAAAACGTGTTATTAACTTCCCTTCAATACAGCTTTTCACAAAAATAATATGAATTATCTGTGCCTGAGGGGCGGTATTTCAAGTTTGCTTACATAAAAGGACCATTTTTATTTTGAAAAAAAAAGCACAACGAAAGCAACTCTGCACTGCGACTAATAGAATCGGGGGTTGCTCAATGACCTCCCAACTAATGTACATTCCTGCACAATTTTCTTCAAATTGATACAAAGATTGGGCAGCACGGTGGCGCAGTGGTTAGCATTGGTACAATGGCGCTGAGGAGCCAGGTTCGAATCCCGGCGCTGGGTCACTGTTCGTGTGGTGTTTGCACATATTCCCCGTGTTTGTGTCGGTTTCGCCCCCACATCCCAAAGATGTGCAGTGTAGGTTGGTTGGCCTCGCTAAATTGACCCTTAATTGGAAAAAATGAATTGGGTACTCTAAATTTATTTTTAAAAATATAATGCAAAGAGAAAAGTCCTTAAAGATAACAGTCAACTCCCTCTGCTTTCCTCTGCATGCTATTATATTATTATTTCCCTGCAAAATTTTCATGAATTAACTGAAGTACTTATTTCCTGGTATTGTCGGGTGAACAAGATTCTGTAGCAGCATAAATGTTTTACGGCCAACTAAGCTGAGAAATGTTGCGACCTTTAGGACCCCCGGTGTCTGATTTGCTACTAAAAACAATTGGAACCTTTCTTCATATGAATTCCATATTTCACGGCAGCACAGTGACCCAGTGGTTAGCACTGCTACCTACGCCACTGAGGATCCAGTTCGATCCCGGCCCTGGGTTATTGTCTTTGTGGAGTTTGCACATTCTCCCCCGTGTCTGCGTGGGTTTCACTCCCACAACCCAAAAATGTGCAGGTTAGGTGGACTGGCCATGCTAAATGACCCCTTAATTAGAAAAAAAAGAATTGGGTCCTTAAATTTATTTTAAAAAAGAATTCCTTATTTCATAATCCTCATCAAACACTTGCCGACCATTTTTACCGCCATTTTTTCGATCCTGGCTCCAAGGGTTTATTCTTCTTCCCTTCCGACTGTGTTGGAAAATATGGCATAAACAATCCCTTGAACAAGCAACTAGGAAATCTTTTGCCTTTTAGGCCTGAATATTTTGACTTTTCTACTGAGCAGTGGCCCAAGCAGAGAGGGCAGATTTCGAAATCCTCCTTCCCTGTAGCCCGTGTAGCTTCACCATGTGCAGCCCAGACCCCATCACTGCAACGCAAACAAGTCTTTCCCAACTGTCAGTCCTCTTACTCACAGTTGCTGTCGAAAACTATTGTTAAATTTCGCACCAACAGCAGTGGTTCGCCCAATGTCTGTGTGTGAGACCGGTCCCGGGAATCTTCCGTTGCTCCCGGAGCCGTGCCCGGGGGCAGCACGGTAGCATTGTGGATAGCACAATCGCTTCACAGCTCCAGGGGCCCAGGTTCGATTCTGGCTTGGGTCACTGTCTGTGCGGAGTCTGCACATCCTCCCCGTGTGTGCATGGGTTTCCTCCGGGTGCTCCGGTTTCCTCCCACAGTCCAAAGATGTGCAGGTTAGGTGGATTGGCCATGCTGAATTGCCCTTAGTGTCCAAAATTGCCCTTAGTGTTGGGTGGGGTTGCTGGGTTATGGGGATAGGGTGGAGGTGTTGACCTTGGGTAGGGTGCTCTTTCCAAGAGCCAGTGCAGACTTGATGGGCCGAATGGCCTCCTTCTGCACTGTAAATTCTATTAAATAAAAAAAAAAAATAATAATCATTCAATGAAAATTTTGTTTCCAGCGATTTTCCCTGCCTCAACCCTCGTCACCAGTTTTCTCTCCTGTTAAATTTTTTGTTGCCAGAAAGAGAAAATGTATGGAGGTGCCTATACTCTGGGTTCTTGTAAAACACGATGAGGAGTTTATTCAGGGTGTTGATCATTCAATCAAAGATGCACATCTGATTAAAGCCCGCGCAAACACTCTGCTGATGCCACTACACCATCATATCAGTGCCAAAGAAGAACCAGGCATCGTGCCTCAATGACTACCATCCGGTGGCCCTGACATCAGTCGTAATGAAGTGCTTCGAGAGGTTGGTCATGAAGCGCATCAACTCTATTCTCCCAAACGCCTTGATCCACTGCAATTCGCATACCGCCGCAACCGGTCCACAGCAGACGCCATCTCCCTGGCCATACCCTCATCCCGAGAGCACCTCGACAACAAGGGCTCCTACATCAGACTCCTATTTATTGATTACAGCTTTGCCTTCAACACCATAATCCCAGCCAAGCTTCAAAACCTAGGACTTGGCTCCCCACTCTGCAACTCGATCCTCGACTTTCTGACCCACAGACCAGAATCAGTAAGAATAAACAACAACACCTCCTCCACAATAGTCCTCAATACCGGGGCCCCCTACCATACTCTCTGTACATGCACGACTGCGTGACAAAATTTGGTTCCAACTCCATCTACAAGTTTGCTGACGATGCAACCATAGTGGGCCGGATCTCGAATAACGACGAGTCAGAATACAGGAGGGAGATTGAGAACCCAGCGGAGTGGTGCAGCGACAACAATCTATCCCTCAATGCCAGCAAAACTAAAGAGCTGGTCATTGACTTCAGGAAGCAAATTATTGTACACACCCCTGCCAGCAGCAATGGAGCCGAGGTGGAGATGGTTAGCAGCTTCAAATTCCTAAGAGTACACATCTCCAAAAATCTGTCCTGGTCCACCTATGTCAACGCTACCATCAAGAAAGCACAGCAGCGCCTATACTTTCTCAGGAAACTAAGGATATTCGGCATGTCCACATTAACTCTTCCCAACTTTTACAGATGCACCATAGAAAGCATCCTATCTGGCTGCATCACAGCCTGGTATGGCAACTGCTTGGCCCAAGACCGTAAGGAACTTCAGAGAGTTGTGAACACAGCCCAATCCATCACACAAACCTGCTTCCCATCCATTGACTCTGTCTGCACCTCCCGCTGCCGGGGGAAAGCGGGCAGCATAGTCAAAGACCCCTCCCACCCGGCTTACTCACTCTTCCAACTTCCATCGGGCAGGAGATTCAAAAGTCTGAGAACATGCACGAACAGACTCAAAAACAGCTTCTTCCCCACTGTTACCAGACTCCTTAACGTCCCTCTTATGGACTGACCTGATTAACACTACATCCCTGTATGCTTCAGCCGATGCCGGTGTTATGTATTTTCTTTTATTTACTTTTCTTTTAATGTATTTAATGATCTGTTGAGCTGCTCGCAGAAAAATACTTTTCACTGTACCTCGGTACACGTAACAATAAACAAAATCCAAATCCAATCCACATCACGTGATCGTAAACCAGCAAGAATGCATTCTCAGATGTGTAATACCCCAGAGCTAAGGGACTGGAGGATGTACAAACATTTATAAATCAACAAACTTGCAGTATCTTCAAGGAGGAAGCTAATTAAAGAAAAGAAAATTGCCTTACATGAAATATTTATTTTCAAGGGTGGCATGGGGCATAGTGGTTAGTACTGCTGCCTACACCGCTGAGGACTCGGGTTCGATCACAGCGCCAGGTCACTATCTGTGTGGAGTTTGCACATTCTCCCTGTGTCTGTGTGAGTCTCACCCACCACAACCCAAAGATATGCAGGTTAGGTGGATTGGCCACGCTAAATTGCCCCTTCATTGGAAAAAACTAATTGGGTACTCTAAATGTATTTTTTTTTAAAATGAAATATTCATTTTCTCATGTTATTTGCTTAGCCATGACTCAAGGGTAACACTCTTGCCCTGAGTCTATATCATCCATAAAATCCCTACAGTGCAGAAGGAGGCGATTCAGCCCATTGGGTCTGTACCGACCCTCTGAAAGAGCACCCTACCTAGGCCCAAACCCTTGCCCCATCCACATAACCCCATCTAAGCTGCACATCTTTGGGCACTAAGGGGTAATTTTAGCATGGCCAATCCAATCAGAATGCCATGGGAGCATATAAATCCAAACTGATGTTCCTGTACTGAGGGAGTGCTGCATTGTTGAGGTTCTATCTTCCAGATACATTAAACCCAGGGTCTGGCTGCCCTCTCAGGTGAAGGTAAAAATTCCCACATTATTTGACGAACAGAGAGTACCCCACAATGTTCCAGCCAACAATTACCCCTCAATTGACATCACTCACCAAGATTGTTTCGGCAGCACCTTCCAAACCCTCAACCACTACCATCTAGGAGGACAAGAGCAGCAGATGCCTGGGAATCCCATCACCTGAAGGTACTCCTCCAAGTCACTCATCATCGCGACTTGAAAATTTACCAGCGTTCCTTCCCCGTTGCTGGGCCAAAATCCTGGCACTCCCTCCCTAACAGCACTGTGGCTGTACCTACACCTTGAGGAGTGCAGCAGTTCAAGAAGGCAACTCACCACCACCTTCTGAAGGGCAATTAGGGATGGGCAATAAATGCTGGCCTAACCAGCGATGCCCACAAACCGTAAATAAATATAAAAAAACTAAGCAGGTTTGAAGGGTCGAATGGCCTACTCCTAAGTTCAAAGCACCTTCAAGAAACAGAGCATCTGATGAGTTACAAGACTGAATTATGGGACATTTCAGTGGCAAAGGTTAGTTGTGAGACATTTCTGTGCGTGAATTGACTGCCCCATTTCCTGCATTACAATAACACTTAATTGTATATAAAGATTAGTTGTTCTCTTTTTCCTCTTAATTTTTAATCATGGCACATTTGGAGACAACAACCTAATTGAATTTTCGTTCACTCAGCGAGGTATTTCATTGTCCAACTCTGTGCTGGTTGTTTCAATCTCTACTTTCCAGTCAGACTAATCTTCCCAGTTCATGCTTGGAAATTCTGCACAGATACCTTCCAACAGCTGGGGATCTGGGCTGCGATTGCACATTTCCAAAGCAGACTCTGCCCCTCTTTGCCCTCTCAAACAATGAAAGACTCAAACAAGTGATACCAGCAGCCCGTGACTCTCAGGGACCAGTAACGTTTGGGGTACTATGGCTCTTTGAGGATTTGCCTGACCTCTGAAGTCCATTTCCCAGTGGTTTTCCGTAAACAATGAATCCTGGGCTCCCTCCCATTGACAGGCTCATGGTCAAGCCCTTGACCTTTTGGTCCTGGATGGTATTTTCTGATTGGTTTGATTTAATCTGCAGTTTCTTCCCAGGCCATTTTGCTTCACAGCTGGGGTGAGAGGCCATCTTAAGACGGAGTGCACATTGTTTTTGTTCCTTCATTCTTCCACATCTCTTCAATGGTTGACCCCCAGTGTCATGGAAGCGAGTTTTACTTGGCTTCCCAGAAGTCGTTTGTGATTCCTCCAGCCATCTTGGAAAGAAGCCAGTGGCTCATGCTGAGTGTGTGCACTTACAGACAAAGCCCCCGGGCCACATGCATGCACAATCTATATACATCCAGTTGTTTTTTTTTTACACATGACTGCCGACTGGTTGCCTCTAATTTGTTTCAATGTAGCTGGCAGATGTTATTCTGAAGAGAGAAAGATTTAAACAGATATAAATGCCTTTCGTGACACCGGGATATCTCAGAATTCTTTGCTTCTGAAGTGTTGCCACAGTTGTAAAATAATGCTCAAAACAAGATGCCATATAGGAACATAAGAAACAGGAGCAGGAGTGGGCCATTCAGCTCCATGAACCTGCTCCGCATCAATACGATCATAGTTAGTTCCGGTTTCCTGCCTGACCCCCATAACGCCTGATCCTCTTGTTGATCAAAAAGCTGTTCAACTCAGCCTTTTTTTTTTTTTAATTTAGAGTACCCAATTATTTTTTCCAATTAAGGGGCAATTTAGTGTGGCCAATCCACCTAACCTGCACATCTTTTGGGATGTGGGGGTGAAACCCACGCAGACACGGGGAGAATGTGCAAACTCCTCACGGACAGTGACCCAGGGCCGGGATTCGAACCCGGGTCCTCAGCGCCGTAGGCAGCAATGCTAACCACTTTGCCACCGTGCTGCCCCTGTTCAACTCAGCCTTGAGTATATTTTTAAAAAAATGCAAATTTAGAGTACCCAATTCTATTTTTTCCCCCAATTAACAGGCAATTTAGCTGTTCACAGTAACTTCATTGAAGCCTACTTGTGGCAATAAGCGATTATTATTATTATTTAGCCTGGCCAATCCACCTACTCTGCACATCTTTGGGTTGTGGGGGTGAAACCCACACAGATACGGGGAGAATGTGCAAACTCCACACGGACAGTGACCCGGGGCCGGGATCGAACCCTCAGCGCCATAGGCAGAAGTGTGAACCACTGTGCCACCATGTCGCCCTTTGGACAGCCTTATTGACTTGCCCTGTCGGCCTTCATAGGTTTGTACATGTGCACCTCAGGCCCTTGTAGGCTGTAACAGACCTTGGTTTCTATGAAACAGATGGAAAAAAAAGGAGTCCTATTTTGGATGAATGTCTCCACCTTAAATTATCAGTGGGGTGGTAAAAATCAGATTAGGCACAGGGTAAACATCGGAGAATTGGACTAGACTAATGGATATTTGTAAATGCTGAGAGTTGTGGTTGTGGGATTTGGAAGGGGCCCAGTCAGGTTGAACAAAACCTCCAACTGAAAAATCCTGATTCACTCCTGGAAGCTGCCAAGTCCGAGCATAATGATGTTTATTAGGGGATTGGGTGGGACCCAATGATATCATCAGAGTATTTAGCAGGCCATCCTTAAATAATGCTGAAGAGCTAGGTTACTTGAGGTAAAAAGTCCTGTAACTTTCGAGCAGCACAGTAGCATTGCGGTTAGCACAATTGCTTCACAGCTCCAGGGTCCCAGGTTCAATTCCCAGCTTGGGTCACTGGCTGGGTGGAGTCTGCACGTTCTCCCCATGTGTGCGTGGGTTTCCTCCGCGTGCTCCTGTTTCCTCCCACAGTCCAAAGATGTGTAGGTTAGATGGATCGGCCATGCTAAATTGCCCTTAGTGTTGGATGGTGTACTGGGTTATGGGGATTGGGTGGAGGTGTGGGCTTGGGTAGGGTGCTCTTTCCAAGAGCCGTGCAGACTCGATGGGCCGAATGGCCTCCTTCAGCACTGTAAATCTAAACTTTCAACAAACAAATGTTAGAAATTTGAAGTGTATGATTATATACACTGTAAAGCATTCTTGCCTGTTCCCAACACAACAGCGCAAAGCAGCAGGTTCTAAAAGAGCTTATAATTATGATTAAGATTAAACTGTACAGGACTGCATCATAGAAGCTCAATATTCCCAACATTGATGGATAAGTACTTAAAGAAGATGATGTTAAAGACTGATGGATAAAGGGCAGTGGACCAGGACTAAATGGATAATTTATTCAGGGACACGGCACCAGCACGATAAAAGGGTGGAATGTCTCAGAGTGGGTAAATTGGCATGCCTTGGTCTGCCAAGCATCAGCTCTGCCCGTGTTGGAATAGTTGTACCTAAAAGTGTCACTTTCAGATATAAGATTGTAATGTGTAGATCTCGCTTGATCTGTCGACATTTGTGAAAAAGAATTTCACTGTCTGAATCATTTGTTCAGCTGGCCATTATATCTGGAGTAATGAGAACAAGGGGTGAGATTCTCTGTGAATCGGCGCGATGGGCTGAATCCGGCGCAAATCACTCCGGTGTCGGGCTCCCCGAAATGTCATGAATTCTCCGGCCCGGAATGGGCTACTAGCGGCGTGATGCCATTCGCGACGGTGTCACCCGTCATGGACGCGCGCATCGTCACTGCACAAAGACGTTCCCCCCCCCCCCCGGAGACCCGGCAAAATGGCCGCCTGTCGCGCAGCGCCAAGTGAGACCCCCCACTGCCTGCCTCCCTTTCCCCCTTCCCATTCCCCATATCCTCCCTTCCCCCATAACCCCCTTCCCCCATATCCCACTTCCCCATATACCCCCATACCCCAAATCCCCTCCCCCCATATCCGCCCTTCCCCCATATACCCTCTTTCCCCATATCCCCCCTTCCCCAATGTCCCCTATCCCCCATATCCCCCTTCCCCCATATCCCTGCTTCCCACATATCCCCCTTCCCCATATACCCCTTCCCCCATATCCCTACTTCCCCCATATTCCCCCTTCCCCATATCCCCCTTCCCCCATATCCCCCTTCCCCCGTATGGGGATATGAGGGAAGGGGGGATATGGGGTATATGGGGGAAGGGGGATATGGGGGAAGGGGTGATAAGGGGGGAGGGCACATATGGGGGAAGGGGGGACAGACCTGGCCCATCAGGCGGACGGTGCTCCCAGGACGTTCCAGGCGGATGCCGCCCACATCTAGTGCGAGTGCGGCGACATCCAGCGATGAGGAGGGCAGCCACAGCAACAGGTCCCCGTCGCAGCCGACCCAGGACACTGACGTACAGGACAGTGACGCACAGGACACTGACACACAGGGGACGGAGGAATCACCACTCCAGGGAACCCCGGACTTCGCGTCAGATGAGGAGCACACCATTACGTCACTGCTGTCTCCTACACCCTCCACCATCGCAGAGACACTCACCTCGGTTGGACACTTTAGTGATGAGACATCTGGGACACTAACTGGTGCGCACAACACAGCCGTACCGGTACAGCAGGTGGAGGCAGGAGCAGCTGAGGGGCTGGATGGTCAGAGGGCAGCCCGGGGCAGGAAACCATCTGCTGCCCAGAGGGGTCCCGGGTTCCTGGAGTTACCACACCCACCCACAGACCCGATGCAGGCACGGATCAAGGAACGACCAAAGGGGGTGACTGCCGGCTTGCGGCAGCTGCAGGCGAAGGTGGAGGAATCCACCCGCGTGCAGGAGCAGGTAGTGGTGCCGGTCATGCGTGCCACCCAGGCTGACACTGCACGGGTGGCATCCAAGGTGGAGGCAATGGGTGCGACGGTGTCAGACATGGGTCGCAGTATGCAAGGTGTGGGGCTTTCGTGACCCAGGACTTGCCCTCTCACAGGCAGCCATGAGCCAGAGCCAGCAGCAGATTGCAGAGGCGCTCAACGCCTCTCAGCAGGCAATGGTCCAGTCTCAGTAGGCCATGGCTGAGGGCATCGGCGCCATTGCCCAGGTGCTGGCTGACGTCACCCAGGCACAGACAGGGCTGGCCAACTCCCTGAGCTCCATGTCTGCAAGCTTGCAGACCCTTGTTGATAGCAGGGCGGGCCTACAGGACTGGCTGCGCCAGGTGTCAGGGGGGGGCCAGGTGCTCGGTCCATTCGCACCCCCGACCCATGTAGAGGCCCGGGGGCCATCGGGCACCCCGAGGGAGGAGGAGATGCTGGGGCCCGTTCCGGGTCTCCCTGTAGGGGAGGTCCCGGAACACCGCGACACCTCGGACTCCCCCTCCCCTTCTGTCCCAGGTGCATCTGGTGGGCAACGGGCAGGTCACGCTGGCAGCTCGCCAGCCCAGTTGCCTGAGCCGCAGCCTGGCCCATCTAGGCCGTGACACCCCAGGAAACGGCCGCAAAGGTGTCCCTAGTCACAGGGCAGGAATCACAAGAGTCCACCTCCAGTTCTGCTGTACTGTTTGGAGAACACCTAGACGTAGTCATAAGGCCCATAAGGCCAAAACAATAGACAGTGAGTAAACTGGCACGGGTACAGTGCACAGATTAGTTCTGGGGCTAGGGCACGTGTATGAACTGTTATTAAAATCGCTTTCACACCTACAGAAGCTGCCTTTGTGCTCTGACCAATGCGTGCGGGGGTGTGGTGTGAGGTGAGCGCGAGTGGGTATGTGAGGGGCGATAGAACGTCGGCCTCAGATGTGTGTGCCCCCCTCCCCCCCGAGTCACCCTTGCCATCCCCCGGGCAGACGGCGGGACCGTGGGCTGCTGTGTCACGGCAGCATGCAGGGACGGTCCGGGTGGAGGGTGATACTGTGGCCATGGGTCAGACATTATCCAATGATGTAGAGCCCAGAGCTCATCGCAGGGCGGGTTGTCATCTTCCTTCATGGCCTAGACACGCTTCCACCGGTGACCATGAGCCCGGTCCGTTGTGCCGCAGGTGGATGTGCATTGAAGGGGTGGTGTACATGCGGGTGGGGTGAGGGTGGTTGGTGTTGGGTAGGCGGGCTGAAGGTGGTTGGTGTTGGGTGGGTGGGGTGAGGGTGATTGGTGTTGGGTGGGTAGGGTGAGGCTGGTTGGTGTTGGGTGGGTAGGGTGAGGGTGGTAGGCTGGTGCCATAGTGTGCAGTCTGTGCCCATACTCGGTGATTCCCACGCCCCCCTAGTCAGTGAACAGGGCGGCTATCAGCCTACCCCGTGCCCGCTGGCCCAGCTGGTAACGGTGGGCAGCCTCCCACCCATGTCCAGCCCGTCTGTCCTGACCATTGCCCACATCCTCCTCATCTGGGGGGGGGGACTGCGCCTCGTCCTGCTGCTCCTCCCCTTCCCCCTCCTCTGCCTGTGGCACATCGCCCCTCTGCTGGGCTATGTTGTGCAGGACGCAGCAGACCACGGCGATGCGGCCGACCCTATCTGACGGGTACTGGAGGGCCCCTCCAGAGCGGTCCAGGCAGCCAAAGTGCATCTTTAGCAGCCCAAAGCACCTCTCTATCACACCCCTGGTCGCTGCATGGGCATCGTTGTAGCGGTTTTCCGTGTCAGTCTGTGGCCTCCGTATAGGCGTCATCAGCCACGACCGCAACGGGTAACCCCTGTCACTGAGCAACCAGCCCTTCAGCCGCGGGTGGGGGGGGGGGGGGGGGGGGGGGGGGGGGGGAGTCCCTCGAACATGGTGGGGATGAAAGATTGCGCCAATACGAATGAGTCATGTACACTGCCCGGGTACCGGGCGCAGACGTGCAGGATCATCATGCGGTGGTTGCAGACCGCCAGAATGTTCATGGAATAGGCCCCCTTCCTATTTGTGAACACTGCCCTGTTATCCGCAGGTGGCCGCACGGCGACGTGCATCCCATCGATCGCCCCCTGGACCATGGGAATCCTGGCCGCCGCAGCGAATCCCACTGCCCGGGCATCCTGGCTGGCCCGGTGCACAGGGAACTGGATGTAGCGGTCTGCAATGGCATATCGGGCGTCTGTCACTGCCCGGATACACCGGTGCCCGGATACACCGGTGCCCGGATACACCGGTGCACTGATGCCTGCAAGATGCCCGACAGGTCCCCACTCGGCGCCTGGAATGACCCCGTGGCACAGAAGTTCAGGGCCACTGTAACCTTGACGGCCATGGGGAGAGGGTGTCCTCCCCCAGTGCCATGCAGTGCCAGGTGTGCCATCAGGTGGCAGATGTGTGCCATGGTTTCCCGACTCAGCCGGAGTCTCCTGCATGCCCGGTCCGTGAGGTCCTGGTATGACGAGGGGCGCCTCACTGGCACGCTATTGCTCCAGCTCCCCCAGGGCAACATGTAGCAGTGCGGCTCCCGCCACGGCAGCCAACATCGCTGGGTGATGACCAAACATAATGGCTGCAGGGGGTGGGGGGGTGGGGGGGATAGACGACACGTCACTATTGCCCATACTCTCCCCCCCCCCCCCCCCCCCAAACCCCACACACACAGCCAGGTGCCACGGGCTGCATTGTCGCGACTATTGCAAGCTGACAAATGTCCAGGCGGACGCCACCCCCCACCCCTCCCCGGCACGCACCCTCCCCAACACCCCCCCCCCCCCCTCCCCCTCCTCTCCGGCACGCACCCTCCTCAACAACCCCCTCTCCCCAGCACGCACCCTCCCCAACATGCACAGCTGTGCTGCTCTGTCTCGTGTGCTGACCCCGAGACGTGGTCTCATCAGAGGGGTGGAACACGGGGGAGCCGGGGGGCACTGTCGCCACTCCATGGGACGGGTCCGTCTGCCATCCAGTGCCCTCTCTGTCTGGTCGGTGCCCATCCTCGGGTTCACCTTGGGATGGAGGGACGGTTGGTTTGAGCATCGTTTGGTTCAGCCATCCCTTGCGCTTCCCCATGGTCTGCACCATTGTGTCGCGCCCTCGGCGATGCTCCACAGTGACTGGGCCATGTTCTGCAGCGCCTCGGCAATGCCCACCTGCAACTGGAACAAGCTCCGCAGCGCCTCGGCCATTCCAATCTGAGAGCGGGACATGCCCCACAGAACCTCATCAGGGGTCGGCATGGTGCTGGGTGACATCTCCCAGCGAGTTGGACATCCTGCTGATACCCTCAGCTATGGCCATCACCGACTGCGTGACGCTTTGGACACCGGTCACTTGAAGAGTTGGGGAGTGGATGATGGGGGGGGGGAGAGAGGCATTGGTGTCTACTCACTCATGTTGCCCGGTGTAGGTCGCTGACCTTTTTCCCGCACTGCTGGCCAGTCCTCTTGGTCATGCTATTGGAACTAACAGCTGCCTTGTGGCTCACCCTCCGGGACCCAATGGGAACAGGACATTCCTCCTGGTCTCCACCGCGTCCAGGAGCCTCCCCAGGTCAGCGTCCCTGAATCTTGGGATTGGTGTCCCCGGCGGCATTATTGCGATCAGGCTGGGTTGTCTGAGCAAGTGCAGTTTAAGCGCTGCTCGGCCTCGTTCGCGGAGGGGGGGGGGGGGGGGGGGGGGGTGGCTGGTGAGCACGGTCCTGGCGAATCAGCTAGCATGGCATTATTTTCAGCGAGAAGCTCATGAGGCCTCGTGGACCAATTAACGTTGAATTGCGTTGCCGGTTTCGCTGGGCTGAGCGCCGGGAAGCTTGCGGCATTTCCCACTCCCTACCACACTTGGACATTTTTTGGGAGAATTGCATCCTACGCCTCACGTCTCATGTGGAGCTTTCATTCTCAATGTGTTCAGTTGGCTGATCTCTTCATTGTACACATCCATGTCTGGGGGGAGGTGGGGGGGGCAGCTGGTTGCACTGAGTGGGCAGCACGGTAGCACAAGTGATTAGCACTGTGGCTTCACAGCGCCAGGGCCCTAGGTTCAATTCCCTGCTGGGTCACTGTCTGTGCTGAGTCTGCACGTTCTCCCCGTGTCTGCGTGGGTTTCCTCCGGGTGCTCCGGTTTCCTCCCACAGTCCTCATCCAGGTTAGGTGGATTGACCATGATAAATTGCCCTTAGTGCCCAAAAATGGTTAAGGGGGGTTATTGGGTTACGGGGAGAAGGTGGAAGTGAGGACTTAAGTGGATCGGTGCAGACTCGATGGGCCGTATGGCCTCCTTCTGCACTGTATGTTCTATGTTCTATGAAATACAAAGTTGGCCTGAAGGATCAAACAAGTTTCTCGGAGAATATGTTGGGTGAGAATCGGATGGCAAAGTGGAGCAGGAAGCTGCAGAGGAAACAGTGGTTTGTGTGAAATGCTAGAGCAGGTCAGCTTGCAATAACACAGCTCCCTGTCTTCAAAAGTGACGGAGCCAAAAAGACCTTGAAATGTTTCGCATCCTTTGGTTTGAAAAACACCCAATATTTGCTTTTGCTTTAAACTGGAACATGGTGAATCTAGCAAAGTCTCTGATTATTTATAGGGCATAATGTCCCGAAAAGAATTTGTCAACAACTCTCACCATGCAAAACTAGACTAGACTTAACCAGACTCGTGCTCCCAATTGCACCACACAGTCAGGGAGCGAAAAAAAAAGTTAAATTTATTTAAAACTGTAATTGTTGATCAGCAGCAGTCAGAGTCCAGCATACAGCCTAGCAATAATCCCAGGTCCAAAAAACAACCATACAAAATAATGTTCATGCCAAGTGTACTCTCGTCAATCATGCTAATTCCTGCACTATACTGCTGCCCCCATTCTCAGTTTAATCCCTGTCAGTAGCTGTAGGGCCCCTGGAACCAAGGAGGCGTCCTCTCAGCCTGTTCAGCCAGATCATGATTGACCTGTATTTTAACTACATTTACCTGCCTTGCCTCCACATCCTATAATACCCTTATCAAGCAACAATCTACCCAACTCAGTCTTGGAAGATCTGACTGCCCGAGATTTTGGGAGTGTTCCAGATCTTTATGTGAAAAGAGTTGCCATGGAGGCAACTAAAAACTAGTGCACGCTCCTAGGGATTAAAATTCAACTTCAGTGGGGGCCCCAAGAGAGGTTTCAGTAGCATCAGGTGGGCTGGATAATGGTTGTCATTCTGCTTCCACCCATCAAATAGGCCATTAGGTTAATAATGTAGGGGCAAGTTGTCCAATTTTGTGATGTGAGTGTGGAGGAAAACTGGCTGGTGTTTAGAATTCCGCACCATGATTGCACATTTGGAATATTATTCCCGAGACTGATCATTAAAAGCTTCAGTGGGTAACGGCAAGCATGTGGTGTGAATATGGGAACAGGAGGAGGCCATTCGACCCCTCGAACCTGCTCTGACATTAAGTTTGGTCATGGCTGACCTGTATCTTAACTCTATCTACCCAAATTGGTTCCCTTTCCCTTGCTCAGTGAAAATCTGGTTGAAATTTTCAGTTGACCCCACAGCTTCAACATCTTTTTCGAAAAGAGAGTTCCATATTTCCACCACCCTCTTATGTGAAGAAGTGCTTCCTGACATCACCCATGGACAGCCCAACTCCAATTTTAAGCTTGTTCTCGACACCCACCAGAGGAAATTGTTTCTCTTCATCTGTCCTATCAAGTGATTTGAATATGTTGAACACTTCAATCAATTTGCCTTTGTCTATTTGACATAATACTCTATCCCAGGCAGCCGACTTTGAAATACAGGTAAGCTCCTGCAAAGCCTCAGGACTGGGATTATGCAGGTTATTAGTTTTTGCCAGATTTCAGCTTGGGCACTTTGGGCAATGGGCGGCTTGGGCCTATCTGGGTCGGGTGGGATCAAAGGTCATTTGGAGCATGAGAATAGACCAATGCACAAGTGGCAAAGAGAATAACAAGTCTGGTGCCATGCAGCCAGGTAACGTATCCAGCGAAGCTAATTTTAATTGAGTAAAATAATTTTAAAATAGTGCACGCACATGTTATGGGTGGATTGAAGAGTGGGTTGGGGGAGGGGGGGGGGCAGATGGAGGGTTGGGGGGGGGGGGGGCTGGTCGCCTGGGGGGCAGTGGGTTTCAATTCACCCGTGCTGCCCGGTGAAGGTCGATGGCCGTCTTGCGACACTGGAGGCCTGTCCTCCTCGTCACGCTGCCCGAGCTGACAGCCGCTGCCACCTCATCCTAGGTGGCGCTGGCTGCCCTGTGGCTCACCCTCCAGGATCCTCGGGTGAACAGGACATCCCTCCTGGCTATGACCGCCTCCACAGGTCCTCGTCTACAAACCTTGGGGCCGGTTGTCTCGGCACAATGGCTGCGAGCTGAGTGGGGTTGGCTGTCCAATGCTGTTTACATGCTGCTCGACCTTGTTCATGGGAGGAGAGGGGGGAGGTCCTGACTTGCGCAGTCCTGGCAAATTGGCTGGTGAGCCTTCACTTGGGACCTGAAGCCCACGAGGCCTTGTTGAGTGGACCAATTAACGTGAAGAGCGTTGACGGCCTCGCCGGGTTGAGTGCTGGGAGGCTCATGGCAGTTCCTGCTCTCCACCACACTTAAAAATCCTTCCGGACAATCACGTCCACTGAACTTTGTTTTTTGAAGTATATTTATTGAGATTTTTTTTTTAAATTTTAAAAATAAATTTAGAGTACCCAATTATTTCTTTTCCCAATTAAGGGGCAATTTGAGATTTTACATTTTATAAAACAGTGCATACAAGATCACTCAAAGTAAGGAAGGGAAAAAATAGAAACGGCTCAACCTATCTGAGCACAGCATGGAACAGGAGAACAACATCACAAATGGCTTACAACCATCTGACCCAAGGCAATCTTCTCTTCCCGGATTCCGGACCATCTGCACCTATGTAAAAGCTGTTTTGTTATGCTCTTGACGTAGCATAAATTGCTTCCTTGATGACAAACGAAGGTTCAGACTTGAAGATAGCTTTAACACATTATTTAAACTGTTAACAATTCTCCTGTTAATCCTGCTACAGCTACTCAGCCTATCTAACCAGTCTGCTACAAAACACGTGGTGGATGTGATGTGTTTCAATCAACCCTATCTGTACTCACTAAGTGTCTCCACTGGAAAGAGGCAGATCATGTGTGCTGTGTCCTTATATATGGGTTAGTGTAATGCCCTCCTGTGGTAGTGTCACCTCTGTGTGTGTCTTGAATGAAATGAAAATGAAATGAAAATCGCTTATTGTCACGAGTAGGCTTCAATGAAGTTACTGTGAAAAGCCCCTAGTCGCCACATTCCGGCACCTGTCCGGGGAGGCTGGTACGGGAATTGAACCGTGCTGCTGGCCTGCTTGGTCTGCTTTAAAAGCCAGCGATTTAGCCCAGTGAGCTAAACCAGCCCCTAAATGCCCATTGGTCGTGTCCTATCTTACTGACTTATTGGTTGACTGTGTGTCATGTTGTCTCTGGTGCTCCGTCTAGTGACTAGCTAGGTGTAGTGTGTTCACATTAACCCCTTGTGTATTTACAGTGTCCTAGTATATCTACATTAACCCCTTGTGGATTTACAGTGATGTATATCACCACATCCCCCTTTTTTCATGTTACATATTTTCTGCACAGTGTTAAAGAAAATTGAACAAAAACAGGTAGATAAGTGATACTATGTACAAGTTATGATGACTGTGATGACTATACAATAGTATACAAGACCAAATAATAGTTGTGATGATTTTGAGGATAAGACAATACAGAATAAAAGTTATGAGTCCAAAGTTCATAAATTTATATGGTCTGGTATAGAAGTATCAATGGTGACGTTGCCATTCCCTTGAGAACGTCGCCAGTGTCCTGGTGTTTGGTCATCAGGAGGTGTTCAAGTGTTCAAATCACTTCATTGACTGATTTGGAGTCTTTGGTTTTTTTTGCTGCTTATTGTAGCAATCCTTGATGGCATTTGTCCTGAAAGCTTGTTGGTAGTGTAGCAAACGTGAATTGGTAAGATGCATTGTCCTGCCATGGTATGTCATTGTACTGAGCTGAGCAGTAACCGTGTCCCGCATTTGCAGAGTTGTACCATGTCGTACCAGTCGTAGTTCCATTGGTGTTGTTTTTGTCGTGCTTGTTGTTGACGTTGTTGCCTTTTGTACGCTTCTCGTTATTGTCTTTGATGTTGTTGTTGTGTTGGTTGGTTTTGTTGTCATGTTTGCTGCGCTCAAGGACCACACTCTGTGGATAATATGAATCCTTCACACAGTTACTCGTGTTAGCGTGCTTTGTGGCACCTGCTGTTTCCTTGAGCGGCCATCACTGAGTTTGCGCCACTCCCCATCTGGAGTCATGTCCGGCTTACTTGAATCAGCTTTGCTTGTCGATTCTCCCCGTCTGGAGCCCTTTCTGGTTTACCTGTCAGCTGAGGTTTCTTGCCGCTCCCCGTCCAGAATCATTTCAGGTTCACTTGAGTCAGCTGAGGTTTCTTCATGCTCCCCGTTCGGAGTCAAAACATTCAGGAATGCATTTGCTTGTGGAGAGGCTCGAGCGAATGAGGTTTGAAGTAACGTGGTGTCACCGGAGTCACCAGTAGTCTCACTGTGATTGTTGAGTGCCTCTGTACACACTAGCTGAGGTCTGTCATGTTGCACATCTTGTATGGGAAGTGGGATGCCATCATCACTTGTCGCACATACAGTGAGTGGAGCCTCAGTGTCTTCTTGCTGTTCATTTGAGCTGTGTAGACTGTCAGAGTCTTCTTCTGGTTCACTGGAGCGTGGTAGACTGTCATAGTGTTCTTGTTGTGTACTTGAGCATGGCAGACTGTCATAGTCTTTCTGTTGTTCACTTGAGCGTAGCAGACTTGCATTGTCTGCTGCTGGTTGCTCAGAGGAGGTTGCCAGACCTCATGGTCTTATTCATGCAAAGACTGCGCTCTAGAGTCTTGCGTTCCTTCCATCGTGGAGTCTGTCCACAAGCTGGCTGTGGAGGCTTGTGTCACTCGCTCTGTGGAGTCTTGCAGCGTTCCTTGTGTGGAATTGTGCATTTGTCTCGCTGTGGAGACTGTCATCACTTCTTGTTCATGCAAGGACTGCGCTCTGGAGTCTTGCGTTGCTTCTATCATGGAGGCTGTCCACGAGCTCGCTGTGGGGGCTTGTGTCACTCGAGTCACTTTCTGTGTGGAGACGTGCAGTTGTCTCGCTGTGGGGTCTTTCATCGCTTTCTGTGTGGAGGCTGGGTCCCTTCGTGGTGCGTGGACCACTGTGTGGAGTCGGGGACTCTTCGTGGTGCATGGACCACTCTCTGTGTGGCAGCAGGCCGCTCTCTGTGGGCTTGTACCAATCTCTGTCTCCTGGCGTCAGGCCGGAGCATAATCTTGCACTCACGAGTCGGGATGTCATATATGCTGGGCTGAGGATTCCCCAATCCGAAGAACTCAACGTCGGGGTCTTCACTGTACAGCACCTCTAGTTGCGGTTCGGATTTGGTACTGGGGTAGCCATCTCCCAAGATGAAATCTTCGTCTGTGTCGTAGTCTTCCAGGACTATATCATCTTCTAGGGCGGTGCTAACTGCTTATTGCAGGGTTCTACGGAGGTTACTTTCAATTACTGGTTGAATTTCAGGCATTGTGCTGTCGTTTGAAAATGAAATTGTGAAAGAATCTTGTTTTGAGGCTTTAAAATTTCTTTTTCTTGTTTTGGGACATTTCCCCTTTAAGTGGGAGTGGTTCGGGGCCTCTGATGTCACGAAGCTTGTGACGTACAGCGTAGGAAACGATTGTGCATGCGCAAATCGCTGTTCCTTTACTTGGGGCCTTTATCGCAATTGCGCATGCGCGGCTTCTCGGACCTTCCCGTTCTGTGCGCTCTTCGTGCAACTGCGAATATGTGGCTCCTTGTCCAAGATGGCTGAAAATCAAAACTGCTGTTTTCTGCAATGGAAAGCCTACCTTCGCCTCGTGGTCAGTACTGGCGCCTCTTTTTTTTTTTTTTTTATAAATTTAGTGTACCCAATCATTTTTCCAATTAAGGGGCAATTTAGAGTGGCCAATCCACCTAGCTTGCACCTTTTTGGGTTGTGGGGGCGAAACCCACGCAAACACGGGGAGAATGTGCAAACTCCACACGGACAGTGACCCAGAGCCGGGATCGAACCTGGGTCCTCAGCGCCGTGAGGCAGCAGTGCTACTCACTGCGCCACCGTGCTGCCCATACTGGCGCCTCTTTTAATGTTTTTTCTTGTATGTTCCTCACAGAATTCTTGGACATTGTCCAGGACTGCCTGGAAATCGCTCTTGTTTTGCCCCTTTGAGTATTTGAAGGTCTGGAAGACTTCAGCTGCTCTTGGACCCGCGATGGTAAGTAGAAGCTTTATTTCCTCTGCACCCGCTACGCCATCTAAGCCAGACGCGACCAGGTAGATCTCGAATCTCTGCCTGAACGCACACCAGTTTTCTATGAGATTGCCTCGATACCTGAGCTGCTGTGGAACCGGAATGTCAAACATCATCTTGCCTGGGTGCTGTTGCTGGTTGTCACTGTTTGTTGAGTTGTAACTATATGGATTTAACAGTCACTCACTGGTACCATGTTTTGTTATGCTCTTGACGTAGCAAAAGCTGCTTCCTTGATGTGCACTCTGACAAAGGAAGGTTCAGACTTGGACATAGCTTTAACACATTTATTAAACTGTTAACAATTCTCCTACTTGGATTCGACTCTCCTGTTAATCCTGCTATAGCTACTCAGACTGACGAACCAGTCTGCTACAATCCACGTGGTGGGTGGGATGTGTTTCAATCAACCCTGTGTACTCACTGAGTGTCTCCATTGGAAAGAGACTGAGCATGTGTGCTGTGTCCTTATATATGGGTTGGTGTAATGCCCCCCTGTGGAGTGTCACCTCTGCGTGTGTCGTGATTGCCCATTGGTCGTGTCCTATCTGATTGACCTATTGGTTAAAAGTCTGTGTCATGATGTCTCTGCTGCTCTCCCTCTAGTGTCTAGCTAGGTGTAGTTTGGTCACATTAACCCCTTGTGTATTTACAGTGTCCTTGTGTATCTACATTAACCCCTTGTATATTTACAGTGATGCATATCACCACAAAAGCCAGAAATAGATTTGTCATGTCCACCCTTGCAAAATTAAAAGAAAATACACAGTAAGCCCCGATCTACAGGAAGTTACATACTGCATAACACACCTAAACCCCATAAACAGGGCCCAGGACAGAACCACAATTCTCAAGAGTGAACCGGTAACAATAACAACACGTTCAGACTATGGTCAAGCCGCAGTAGAAAAGAAGAGCGAAGAAGAAAAAAAGAATTACTCAGGCTATCCCACCAGATCCAGACAACCATCAGTGAAGAGAACAGGCAACTCAATCAACAAGAGGGCGACCCACCCCTCCAGGAGGAGCAACAGGGTCTCCACCAAGGCACAGAAATTGACCCATCTCCAGGCCCCCGTATACCAGGGAACCAGAGAAACAAGGAAGCAAAACAAAACCCAGCCTCCTAGGAAACCCCTCCCCACATCATCTGAGAGTGAAATCCTGAGCCCCCAGGTTGGACAGGATACCTTAAACAGCACCAGGCCTGGTCTAGCCTAGCACCAACTGACACACTAGAAACTGTACCCCCACGGCCTCCAGCACACCCAAACAACCAAATCCTCCCCTTGAGCCCACACCTTCCAACCAATCTAGGGCAATGCACCACAAGAGGATGATTATTCCAGCCCCAGCCAATGGGTGTGTGTGTGTGGGGGGGTTGCTCCGGCCCAAGAGGAAGAGGAACTCCCTCCCTGTGGGAGGGGGAGCCGAGTCCCTTCTCCCCCCTGGTGCAAATACAGCCGCAGAAAGGATATCCGCCGCAATATTCCTCCTCAACAACCCAACCACCACATTAGTCCAGGGGAGAAACATGAAGAGAGACCCAAACAGAGGGAAGAAAAAACTCAACCTCAAGAAGGAGACAAAAGGAACCAACTCCTCAGGATGCAAACTCTTCCAAGGCTAAAGAAGTATGAAGTTACGGATTCTTACACCAAACACCAAAACAAATTAGCTTAACTGTGGGAGGCCATTCCTGATCTCAGTGAGGTCTCAACTAGCCCGACCAATCCTATCCACCCAACCTTCACCCGCCCCAGCTCCACTTGTCCTCTTCATAAACGGGACAGGGCTGACAAATAGCATCCCCAACCACAAGGATTAGAAGACACAATGACCAAAAGTAGTAAAAGTGCAAAAATCACACTTCCCATAACTGTCTCAAATGGGGGGCAACACGGTGGCGCAGTGGTTAGCACTGCTGCCTCACGGCGGCGATGTCCCAGGTTCGATCCCGGCTCTGGGTCACTGTCCGTGTGGAGTTTGCACATTCTCCCCCTGTTTGTGTGGGTTTCACCCCTGCGGTAGTCACCACTGATGTATATAGTGCATATATAGGATGTTGATATAGGTGCTTTACGGTAAGGCTACAGGTACGGGGGTAGATTCCTGCCTGCTGGCTCTGCCCAGTAGGCGGAGTATAAATATGTGTGCTCCCTGTACAGCAGCCATTTCATCAGCTGCTGTAGGAGGCCACACATCTCAGTGTAATAAAGCCTCGATTATATCCTACTCTCGTCTTTGCGGAATTGATAGTGCCAATTTATTACACTGAGTTTTCAGAGATGGACCTCCGCATCAAGCCGGATCGCCTGCAGCTGCATCCTCAAGCAGACAACGGCAAAAAGGACTTTGAAGATTGGCTAGCCTGTTTTGAAGCTTACATCGGGTCTGCGCCAGACACAATCTCAGAAGCACAGAAGCTCCAGATCCTTTACACGCGGCTGAGCTCCAACGTCTTTCCATTCGTCCAGGACGTGCTGACCTACGCAGAGGCCATGGCGCTACTGAAGGAAAACTAAACTCAGTGGACTAACAAAATCTACGCCAGACACCTCCTCTCCATGTGGCGCCAGCTTCCTGGTGAGTCAGTGGATGATTTCTGGCACGCCCTGCTCGCCCTATTTAGAGACTGTGACTGTCAGGCTGTTTCGGCAACGGAACACTCAAATTTGCTAATGAGAGACGCATTTGTTCCACGCATAGGGTCTGACTACATCCGCAAGCACCTCTTAGAAGGGGCCACGCTCGACCTCGAGGCGACCAAAAAACTAGAGCTCTCATTTACGGTCGCATCACGCAACATTCAGGCCTATGCCCCCGATCGCGTGGTCCACCCCCCTGTGCATCATGGACTCCACAGACGGCCGCCCCATCGTGGACCCCATCAGTGACCGCCCTTAGCCAACCCCACGTCTGTGCCGAGCGGCAGCCAACCAACCCCGGGGGGCCCAAATGCTACTTCTGTGGGCAGTCAAAACACCCCCGACAGTGCTGCCCGGCACGGAGCGCCCTCTGCAAGGCCTGTGGCAAGAAGGGACATTTTGCAGCAGTGAGCCAGGCCCGCTCAATCGCCGCTGTTGTCCCGGCACCCCCCATGTGTGGCCAGTGGGTGCCGCCATCTTCCCCTCCTTGAACCACGTGCGGCCAGTGGACGCCGCCATCTTGCTCGACTCGCAACACGTGCGGCCCATGGGCGCCGCCACCTTGTTCCTCCCAGGACCAACGGGTGCCACCATCTTGCCTCCCCCATGACACGTGCGGCTCGTGGGTGCCGCCATCTTACCCGACTCAGGACCTCTGCCCGTCGGGCACCTCATTCGGCCGCTCGTCGCCTGCAACCACCGACGACCAGCTGCGTCTAGTCTCAGTCACGATTGACCAGCCTCGACCGCACAACCTCGCGACTGTTTCAACTAAAGTGAAGGTCAACGAGATCTCCTGCCTGCTGGACTCTGGGAGCACTGAGAGCTTCATTCACCCCGATACGGTAAGGCGCTGCTCCCTCACGGTACACCCCGCTAACCAGAGAATCTCCCTGGCCTCCGGATCCCACTCCGTGGCAATCCGGGGGTACTGCATTGCCACTCTCACTGTCCAGGGCATGGAGTTCAGCGGCTTCCGCCTCTACGTCCTCCCCAGCCTCTGCGCTGCCTTGATACTCGGTCTGGACTTCCAGTGCAACTTCCAGAGCCTAACCCCGAAATTCGGCGAGCCCCTACCACCTCTTACCGTTTGCGGCCTCGCGACCCTTAAGGTCGACACACCTTTGCGTTTTGCAAACCTAACCCCAGATTGCAAACCCGTCACCACCAGGAGCAGATGTTACAGCGCCCAGGACAGGACCTTCATCAGGTCCGAAGTCCAGCGGCTGCTTCGGGAAGGCATCGACAAAGCCAGAAACAGCCCCTTGGGAGCCCAAGTGGTAGTGGTCAAAACTGGGGAGAAAAACAAGATGGTCGTTGACTACAGTCAGACCATCAATCAGTACATGCAGCTCGACGTGTACCCCCTCCCACGTATATCTGATATAGTCAATCAGATAGCACAGTACCGGGTCTTCTCGACAGTGGACCTGAAATCTGTCTACCACCAGCTCCCCATCCGTAAGGCGGACCGCCCAGACACTGCATTCGAAGCAGACGGCCTCCTTTACCACTTTCTTAGGGTTCCCTTCGGAGTCACCAACGGGGTCTCGGTCTTCCAACGGGACATGGACCGAATGGTTGACCGGTATGGACTGCGGGCCACTTTCCCGTACCTGGACAATGTCACCATCAGCGGCCACGATCAGCAGGATCATGACGCCAACCTTGCCAAATTTCTCCACACCGCCACTCTCCTCAGCCTCACGTATAACAAGGAGAAGTGAATGTTCAGCAAGAACCGCTTAGCCATCCTCGGCTATGTGGTCCAGAACGGAGTTCTGGGGCCCGGCCCCGATCGCATGCGCCCCCTCATGGAACTCCCCCTCCTCCACTGCCCCAAGGCCCTCAAACAATGCCTGGGGTTCTTTTCGTATTACGCCCAGTGGGTCCCAAACTATGCGGACAAGGCCCGCCCACCCATTCAATCCACTGTTTTTCCTCTGACGGCCGAGGCTCACCAGGCCTTTAACCGTATCAAGGCCGACATCGCCAAGGCCGTGATGCACGCGGTCGACGAGACGCTGCCTTTCCAAGTGGAGAGCGATGCATCAGACATCGCTCTGGCTGCTACCCTCAATCAGGCAGGCAGGCCCGTGGCATTCTTTTCCTGCACCCTCCATGCCTCCGAAATTCGGCACTCCTCCGTCGAAAACGAGGCCTAAGCCATCGTTGAAGCTGTGCGGCATTGGAGGCATTACTTGGCTGGCAGGAGATTCACTCTCCTCACTCTCCAACGGTCGGTTAACTTCATGTTTAATAACACACAGCGGGGCAAGATCAAAAACGATAACATCTTGAGGTGGAGGATCGAGCTCTCCACCTACAACTACGAGAATTTGTATCGCCCCGGTAAGCTCAATGAGCCCCCCGATGCCCTCTCATGAGGTACATGTGCCAGCGCACAAGTGGACCGACTCTGGACCCTGCACGACAACCTCTGTCACCCAGGGGTCACACGTTTTTACCATTTCATCAAGGCCCACAACCTACCCTACTCCATCGAGGAAGTCAGGGCGATCACCAGAGACTGCCAGGTCTGCGCGGAGTATAAACCGCACATCTACCGGCTAGACAGCGTGCGCCTGGTGAAGGCCTCCCGCTCCTTTGAACGCCTCAGTGTGGACTTCAAAGGGCCCCTCCCCTCCACCGACCGCAACACGTACTTTCTCAGTGTGGTCGATGAATATTCCCGATTCCCCTTTGCCGTCCCATGCCCCGACATGACGTCTGCCACCGTCATCAAAGCCCTCAACACCATCTTCGCTCTGTTCGGTTTCCCCGCCCACGTCCACAGCAACCGGGGATCCTCATTTATGAGCGATGTGCTGCGCCAGTTCCTGCTCAGCAGGGGCATCGCCTCGAGCAGGACGACCAGCTACAACCCCAGTGGAAACGGGCAGGTGGAGAGGGAGAATGGGACGGTCTAGAGGGCCGTCCAGCTGGCCCTACAGTCCAGAAATCTCCCGGCCTCCCGCTGGCAGGAGGTCCTCCCCGACGCACTTCACTCCATTCAGTCGCTCCTGTGCACTGCGACTAATGAAACCCCCCATAAACGTCTCTTTGCCTTGCCTAGGAAGTCCACCTCCGGGGTTTCGCTCCCAACACGGCTGGCAGCTCCAGGATCCGTTCTCCTCCGGAGACACGTTCGGCTCCACAAGGCGGACCTGTTGGTTGAGAGGGTACAGCTACTTCACGCCAACCTGCAGTACGCTTTCGTAGCGAACCCCGACGGCCGCCAAGACACAGTCTCCCTCAGGGACCTGGCACCAGCTGGTTCCCCACACTCCACCCCCCTCCAACCCGGCGCCACCCTCCTTTCCCCCAGCGCACCCCAGCGCAGCCCCTGCTCCGGGACAATCCATCCTTCCCTTGCCCACACCCGGGGATGAAGAGGATTTTGACACGCTCCCGGAGTCACCGAAGACCAAGCCGCCACCGGAGTCGCCACCAGCACTACGGCGGTCACGACAACAGATCAAGGCACCGGACCGCCTGAATTTGTAAAATTATCTGTATTTTTAAAACACAACTTTCTGTATATAGTTCTCCACCACCCCCGCCGGACTCATTTTTAACAGGGGGTGAATGTGGTAGTCACCACTAATGTATATATTGTATATATAGGATGTTGATATAGGTGCTTTATGGTAAGGCCCCTGTACTACAGGTACGGGGGTAGATCCCTGCCTGCTGGCTCCACCCAGTAGGCGGAGTATAAATATGTGTGCTCCCCGTACTGCAGCCATTTCATTAGCTGCTGTAGGAGGCCACACATCTCAGTGTAATAAAACCTCGATTACATCCTACTCTCGTCTTTGTGTAATTGATAGCGCGTCAGCCCCCACAACCCAAAGATGTGCACACTAGGTTGATTGGCCATGCTAAATTGCCCCTTGATTGGCAAAAATTAATTGGGTATTCTAAATTTTAAATAAATAAATAAATAAATAATTGTCTCAAATGGTCTTGCTAGATCAGGATAACAGGATAAGGATGAACAACAGCAAAGAGCATCAAACTCACATTCCACACTCCCTATGGGAAAAAAGACAACAATAAAAAGTCAACAACATGATCAACAGGGAGTAACGAACAGGATTATCAAAGAATTGCAAGGTACATTGCAGGATAACGACGTCTTTCCTGTTACACGAGAAGGCAAAGGATAAGACAGGATCAATAAGTAGTCTCCAAGATTCCCATTGATTGAAGCATGAGACACCATCACTTCCACCATGCTGTCTCTCTGATGCTCAGGTGTTCCACATCTCGGCCCTGGTCAGGGAGAATGCATCGGCCACCTCCAATCCCTCACAATGAGTATCGAGAACAGGATACTCATAGGACCAGTCGTTGGTGGGCTCTACCAACCCCTGATCTCGAATACAGGATACGTTGTGCTCCATCAAATCTGATGCACCCAGCCTCCAAATCAAGATTGCCAAAGCATGGCAGCTAATTCTTGAACTTAATCGGAAATTCATCTCCCATCTCTTGCCAGGGACCAGGTATAGGGGGACATCTGCCCGGTCCCCTTCTTCCGAACTTGTCAGGATAAACGACACATCATGCAGCAGGATTTCGATGACACCAAGGCGGCCCCTATCCAAGGAAAGCGCTCTTTCGAGTGCAATACCCTCTCATGCGCCTTCACTGCTCTTCTAAGGGTGCCCTGCCATCCCTCGAAGTGAACTCTAACAACCTGTGCCACAGAACTGAAAGTATCAGCCAAGGCAGCATCTTCAATGGTGGCCATCATCTGATGTACACAGCACCGTCAAGACGAGAGCCTGCTCAGCAGCAACTGTGCCACTAGCAGCTAGGCCGGACCCCAACCCAGCCCATTCCAACCGCCACAAACAAACAAGGATTTTCCCATTTTATCTCTGCCGTTTGTCACAAAAAGCCCAGTTAGGAACTTACAGGAACTTGGTGCAAACCATGTAGCCCAAGAAAAAACAAGTATTAAATGTGCATCAGGATGAAACGACAGATTAAAAGGCAAACAGAGCTGGGGCCCACAAAAACACAGCTGCTCCCCATGCTTACGTCAAGTGAACCCCCCCCCCCCCCCCCCCACAATCCTGAGCTTTTGAAACATTCCTTCACTTTACCTTCCCAAATTCCTTCCAAGATTTGAACATTTCTATCAGGCTCCCCTTGAACCCGACAGAAACCCGAGAATCATGCTTCGGGATATTACTAAGATAGTGGATGGATGAAAAACACTTTGTTGACCAAAATGTCCCACACTGTGGAGTTTGCACATTCTCCCCGTGTCTGCATAGGTCTCACACACACACACACACACCCCCCCCCCCCCCCCCGCAAAACCCAAAAGATGTACAGGGTAGGTGGATTGGCCACGCTAAATTGGCCATTGTTTGGAATTTTTTTTTAAATTAAAAAAATGTCCCACACTGTGATGACTGGAGCATCATGTTTGATCACCGTCTTTTTGCTGAGATATTCGCTCCACGCCATTCACCATGATTTGACCACGATAGCAAGATGTGTTGATGCATTGGCTTAATCGTCAGGACTTTGAAGTCACACCAAGGAAAAGGTAACTCAGGTTAAGCTACCAATAACTGGGTTGAAGCATACATTATGTCTGTTACACTGACAGAGGAAGTCACTGTTTCCCTTGCCTTTTACAGTGGTGTTCTGTGCTTTATCAAACCTTAGGTGCTCCGTGTCTGTCCACAGCTCATCTGGGTACCGGTTCCTGCTTTGTTTATTGTCTGTGCGCCACTCGCACGTACACTGCTGTCTGACCTTACCCTGTGGAGCTTTGAGAATCATTCCCCTGACTCAGTGTCTATAACTGATGGACTATTGTCTCTTCCAGCCACACTTGGCAACTTGCAGCCTCAAAGCAGACACGGCAGACGGGATTGCAAAACGGACTGGTGGAAGCAGCAAAGCTGGGGGCCAACATTGATTAGTTGCTCTCATCCGCAGCCCACTCTTGCCTTCTGGCTGTTTCGGACCAGCCGTGGTTAAGCTAGCGACACACTCTTAACTCCTCACTTAAAGGTTATGGATTCAGGTCCCACATACAACAGAGAGCTGAGCCCAAGTTTTGGACTGACTCCCCAGGGCAGTGCTGAGGGAGTGCTGCTACTGGCATGAGGTGCTGTCTTTCAGGTGGACATTAAACTGAGACCCCACATGCCCTCTCAGGTGTATGTAAAAGATACTATATGACACAAAAAGGAGAACGGGGTTCTCCGCTGTGTCCTGGCCAGCCCTGAAACAGCATCCCAAAAACAGACTATCTGGGCATTGTCGCCTTGCTGTTTGCGGCTGTGGTTGAATTTGTTTCTCAACATTAGGATGATAATGGGCGACACGGAGACACAGTGGTTAGCACTGCTGCCTCACAGCTCCAGGGACCTGGGTTCAATTCCGGGCTCCGGGTGACTGTCTGTGTCGATTTGCACTTTCTCCCCATGTCTGTGTGGGTTTCCTCCGGGTGCCCAAGTTTCCTCCCACAGTTCAAAGATGTTAGAATCATAGAATTTGCAGTGCAGAAGGAGGCCATTCAGCACATCGCATCTGACCAGCCCTTGGAAAGAACACCCTACTTAAGTCCCACGCCTCCACCCTATCCCCTTTATCCCCGTAACCCAACCTAACCTTTTTGGATACTAAGGGCAATTTAGCATGGCCAATCCACCTAACCTGCACATCTTTGGACTGTGGGAGGAAACCGGAGCACCCGGAGAAAACCCACGCACACACGGGGAGAACGTGCAGACTCCACACAGTGACCCAAGCCGGGAATCGAACCGGGGACCCTGGAGCTGTGAAGCAACTGCGCTAATCACTATGCAACCGTGCTGCCCGGTGTGCAGGTTAGGTGGATTGGCCACATTAAATTGCCCCTTATTGTCCAAAGTTTGGGTGGGGTTACAGTGATAAGGTGGGCAAGTGGGCCTAGGTGGCCTGGTCTTTCAGTGCTGAGAAGTCTTGTCGTCTCTAATCGGTCCTTTGGGGTGTGCTAGGGTTGTGGCCACGGGCGATGGAGCCCAGGCTCGTGGTGAGATCTCGGGAAGGAATGGTCTGAGGGACAGGGATTACTCACTTGCTATGGGGACATCACTTTGCACTCGGAGCTCACTTGGTTATCCCATTCAACCTCTACCTGGTAGATAGCCCTCTCTTCCACCTCCCCAGTTAGCTCTATCGCCCTCTGCTCGGCAGATTCAATTAACCTCACTCGGCAGTTGTTAGTTAAACCTGAAGTTAGAATTGATGGGTACAAGAGATACTCTGTACCTGTTGAGGAGACTGTTTGGGGAATGTTCTGCACACATGAGGAATGGCCTGACCACAAGCAGACAGGTTTTGGAAGGACACTACATGTTGAGGTGAATTTCCAGGAGCTTCATGTTCCTTGTATGGACACCGAGTTCTGGCTTGGACTATAAAGTTTCCTGTCGAAGTGTCCTTGTCAGTTATTGACAATCCAAGTCTCACCTCTCCAGTGTTGTTTTTCTTCTGAGGACTGCTACTGGCAGGGAACAACACGGCCTTTTATCTCGGCCCTTGTTCAAGCTGGACATTGCCCCGGTGGGCAAAGAAATAAAGAAACTGGGCAGAATGACAACTTGTGGTTATTGCAAAGTCAATAATGATGCTTCACAGGAGTGTTAGCAACAAGAAGTCTGGCTTGGAGCCACCAATTGCTGTGCAAGTTTTAGGAAGAATCTTAAAGGAGGAGAGATAAAGAGATAAGATTTTGAGAGGGAATTTCAGGCCTGCGATCCAGACGAAGGCGCAGCCGTCAATAAACAGAGGAATCTCGGAGGGTTCATAGAATCCCTACAGTGCAGAAGGAGGCCATTTGGTCCATTGAGTCGACACCAACCCTCAAAACGAGCACATTACCTAGGCCCACCCATCATGTCCCTGTTGTAGGGCTGGAACAGGTTACAGCAATAAGAAGACATGAGGCTTAGGAGGAATTAACAGGGACCATAAATAAGGTAGTGAACTTTAGAATAATGGGTGAACGAGTCTTGGCCTTAAGGCCTTAGTATGCATTGAGGTTTACATCCCGAAAGATAGGAGGCCGGCTAGCAGAACATTAGAATTTCTGGAGGTAACAAATCTGCTATCATTGTTGTGGGTCTTAGAAGGGGCTGTCCATGTTCTGCATTTACAGATACTGCTGGAGACAAGGTTGATTACAAATTTGACCTTTTACTGAACAAAAGTCTACCTTTTATTGAACAGACCTGCCGTTCTCTTGCACGGATCAGGATTACTATTGCAACAACACTTAATCACCAGTAATAATAATAATCTTTATCATTATCGCAAGTAGGCTTACATTAACACTGCAATGAAGTTACTGTGCAAATTCCTGAGTCGCCACACTACGGAACCTGTTCGGGTACACTGAAGGAGAATTCAGAGCGTCCAATTCACCTATCAAGCACATCTTTTGAGACTTGTGGGAGGAAACTGGAACACCCGGAAGAAACCCACGCAGACACGGGGAGAACGTGCAGACTCTGCACAGACAGTGACCCAAGTGGGAATCGAACCTGGGACCCTGGTGCTGTGAAGTAACAGTGCTGCCCACTGTGCTGCCGAGCCGCCCTAACATAAAACTAACCTGTCTCATAATGGTCTAAGCCCAGTACATGTTCAGTAGAGACTCAGCAAGAAGCTCTACATAGAACTATCTCTCCCGATGCTCAGTTGTAATGTGTCCATACCTCACTGATGAAGTAGAGTATTTATTAACATATATATTTTTTTTAAATTTAGAGTACCCAATTATTTTTTCCAATTAAGAGGCAATTTAGCAAGGCCAATCCACCTAAACCTGCACATCTTTGGGTTGTGGGGGTGAAACCCACGCAGACACGGGGAGAACGTGCAAACTCCACACGGACAGTGACCCAGGGCCGGGATTCGAACCCAGGTCCTCAGCGCCATAGGCAGCAATGCTAACCATTGTGCCACCATGCTGCCCTTATATTAACATATTTAACGTTAACCCTTCATACTAACAAAAAGCAGGGACAAGGGTTTCATCCGCAGTCCAGAATGTGGCGTCGATCGGCGATATTCTGGAGACGGAATTTAGAGAACTTAATAATAATAATCTTCAATAATATTCTTTATTATTATTGCAAGTAGGCTTACATTAACACTGCAATGGAGTTACTGTGAAAATCCCCAAACAGAACATTCGACAGAAGATTGTGGAGCTCCCTATTCCTGAGTGAACAGCTTGGAGAATTACCACAACGTGACCATGCCAGCACCATCATGATGTGGCACAAGATCTGCTGCCAGGACCAGAAGTGCGCAATGACCCCATTCCGTTGGGGGCGTGGAGGGGGACACACACGGAGTCACATTTTGTCTTTTAGAGTACCCAATTCTTTTTTTACAATTAAGGGCAATGTAGCACGGTCAATTCACCTACCCTGCACATCTTTTGGTTTGTGGGGGTGAGGCACGAGGAGAATGTGCAAACTCCACACAGACAGTGACTTGGGGCCGAGATCGAACCCGGGTCGTCGGTGCCGTCAGGCAACAGTTCTAACCATTTCACCACCATGTCGCCCTTGCTGCAGCAGCCACTTAATAGGTTGCCACCAGGGATACCAACTCATAAGAATGACTCCGCACCTGGCCGAAGTTTACAGATCCTAAAAGGCGACAGCTGGAGATATACAGGGCGGAATTCTCCGCAGGGGGCCGAATTTGTGAAGGTCGTCGTGAACTCGGCCGAGGTGGGCACCGATCGTGGGCCTGTCCCCTCCTGAGCACAGTCGTGGTGCTCCCGTGCCAATCGGGCCCCTAGATGCCCCAAACGGGCATCTGGCGCCTGTTTCACGAATGCAGCGCCCAGGTGTGGTTGCTGCTGTGGTGAAATGGGCATGAAGAGCCGGCCGCTCGGCCCATCGGGCTCGGAGAATCGCCGTTCGCCGTGAAAAACGGGGAGCAGCGATTTTTCCAAGCCGGGGGGGGGGGGGGAGAATCGCTGGGGGTGCCAGGGGGGTGTAAAAAATGTCGGGAGGCCCTCCCACGATTCTCCCACGCCATGTGGGGAGCGGAGAATTCCGCCCACAGCATTTCACCTCCCTTATACTTAGAATTACAGGCCAAAAGCAATCAGCATGCAGATCAAAGCCTTGATTGCTGATTAGTCATAGAATCATAGAATTTACAGTGCAGAAGGAGGCCATTCGGCCCATCGAGTCTGCAATGGCTCTTGGAAAGAGCACCCCACCCTATCCCCATAACCCAATAACCCCACCTAACACTAAGGGAAATTTTGGATACGAAGGGCAATTTAGCATGGCCAATCCACCTAACCTGCACATCTTTGGACTGTGGGAGGAAACCGGAACACCCGGAGGAAACCCACGCACACACGGGGAGAACGTGCAGACTCCACACAGACAGTGACCCAGGAATCAAACTTGGGACCCAGGAGCTGTGAAGCAATTTTGCTAACCACTGTGCTACCATGCTGCCCCTGACAGCCCCTCCTCCACTTAGAAACACAGGTATATATATTAAATGTATGTCAGGAAAGGAGTCACCTTTGCACTACTATCCAAAACCCTTGAATAGTCCAATGTTGTTTACGTGTAAAGAGTGGTCAGTGGGGTGAGGTTTCGGCACAGGAACCTGTTGGCATGGAACCAGTTCCTAGCAGCATGCCAGCTATCATATCCTGTCCATCATCTACAAGGCACATGCCAGGAATGTGATGGATTACTCTCCACTTGCCTGGATGAGTGCAGTTTCAACAACACTCAAAAAGCTCCACACAATCCCTGATAAAGCAGCCTCGCTGGATTGCTATCCCTTCCACAAACATTTAAACCTTCCACCACCAATGAACAGAGGCAGCTGTGTGTACCATCACTCACCAAAGCTCCTTAGAAAACATCTTCCAAAATCACGACCACTACCATCTAGAAGGACAAGGGCAGCAGATACCTGTGAACCCCACCACCTGGAGGTTCCCCTCCAAGTCACTCACATCCTGTCTTAGAACATAGAACATAGAACAGTACAGCACAGAACAGGCCCTTCGGCCCTCAATGTTGTGCCGAGCCATGATCACCCTACTCAAACCCACGTATCCACCCTATACCCGTAACCCAACAACACCCCCCCTTGGAAATATATCTCCATTCCTTCACCGTTGCCAGGTGAAAATCCTGCACCTCCCTCCCTAACAGCACTGTGGGTGCACCAACACCACATGGATTGTAGCTGATCAAGAAGGCAGCTCACCCCCACCTTCTAAAGGGTAAATAGGAATGAACTAAAAATGCTTAAAATTTTTTTTTAGAGTAGCTAATAATTTTTTTTTCCAATTAAGGGGCATTTTAGCATGGCCAATCCACCTAACCAGCACATCTTTGGGTTGTGGGGTGAAGCCCACGCAGACCTGGGGAGAATGTGCAAACTCCACAAGGACAGTGACCCAGGGCTGGGACCCGACTCCTCAGCGCTGCAGTCCCAGTGCTAACCATTGCGCCACATGCCGCCCTGAGCTATAAATGCTGACCTAACCAGCAACTCCCACAACCCATGTATGAATGGAAAAGTTGCAATTCCAGCACCGTTCTCTATGGAACTGGAATGCAAAGCGGACATCTGGGGGTGGGATTCTCTTATCCTGAAGCTAAGCATTGACGCTATCGGAAATGCCGTCGCGTTTCCCGACAGCGTCAACATGGCCTCAGGATCAGCAATAGGGGCCAGCACGGCACTGGATCGACTCTCGCCGCTTCAGCTGCTGATCCCCGCGTCAACTGGGCACTGCGGGGTCCGCGCATGCGCAGTGGCACCGGCGCCAACGCGTGCATGCGCAGTGGCACCGATGCCAACGCGCGCATGCGCAGTGGCTCCATCCAGAGCCCGAGAGGCTGGCCCGCAGTGGGCCCCGGTGGGCCCCGATCACGGGTCAGGTCACAACGGAGGCCCTCCCGCTCCCCCGGGGTCGGACCCCCCAGACCCTTCTACGCCGAGGTCCCGCTGACTAAGAGCAGGTTAGAACGGCGCCGGCGGGACTCGGGTTTCTTGTAACGGCCACTCGGCCCTTCCCGGGCCGAGAATCACCGAGGAGGCCTCGTAGAACAGTCTCCGGCCGGCGCTGCGCCGACTGCGCTGGCGCCAAAGCGGAGAATCGCGTCCCGGTGTCGGGGCGGTGTGGCGCGAACCGCGCCTGTCGCAGCGATTCTCCGGCCTGGCCGCGGGCTGAGAGAATCCCGCCCAGGATTCTCCATTTCGAGGGCAGCATGGTGGCGCAGTGGTAGCACTGCAGCCTCACGGCGCTGAGGTCCCTGGTTCGATCCCGGCTCTGGGTCAATGTCCGTGTGGAGTTTGTACATTCTCCCTAATGGTTGAACTCTCTAATGATTGATCTAACTGTAGTGTTTATTTTTTTAAATAAAATTTAGAATACCCAATTAATTTTTTCCAATTAAGGGGCAATTTCGTGTGGCCAATCCATCTACCCTGCACATCTTTTTTGGGTTGTGGGGAAGGAACCCATGCAGACACGGGGAGAATGTGCTAAATCTATATGGTAACTGAGGTGTTTAAAATGATTAAAGGATTCGATGTGAAAGATGGAGAAACTATTTCCTCTGGTGTGGAGGCAGCGCAGAACAAGAGGCACAACCTGAAAATTAGAGGCAGGATGTTTAGGAGTAACATCAGGAACCACTTTAATACACAAAGAGCACTGGGAATCTGGAACTCTGTCCCCAGGAAAGCTATCGAGGCTGAGGAGTCAATTGAAAATACCAGAATTGAGTCTATTTGATCTTTATTCGTTTAGGACATTAAGGGTTATGGAACCAAGACGGGTTAAAATACAGATCAGTCATCATCTCACTGAATGGTTGAATAGGTTTGAGGGGCTGAATGGCCTCCTCCTGTTCCTATATTCCTTTTCATTTTCCTGGTTAATGATACCATCAACTGCAGACAGCTGTTGGAGCTCATGCTACAAATTCCTCTTCTGACTGGGAATGTGATTCAGATTGTATCTATTTAAATAGTTTACCTTGGCAGGGGGAGGCGTTCCAGCAAACAGAAAGACGTTGTATGAAGCTGCAGTGTAATTATTGTTCAGTGCTTCTGTTCCCGACATTCAGCATTACACATTTCCCAAGCGAAAGAGACCAATCCTTGTGGAATGGAGCAATGGAAAATGACAAATAAATATCCAGCCTTAACAGACAGGGATGTACCGGTAGCAGTGGCTGGAAATATACTGAACTGTGTGTGTGTGTATGAGCGATTCGTGAGTATTTGTGAATATGTGTGTGTGTTGTGTGTATATGTACGCTTCTCCATGTTTGATGTGTGTGTGTAGTGTTATGTGTGTTTGTTGTGTGTACATGTGTGTGTTGTGTGTATCTGTGTGTGTGTTGGGTGAGCTGTGAGGGTGTGAGTGTCTGTGTGTGAGTGCTTGCGTATCTGTGTGTAGTGTGTGTGTATGAGTGAGTGTGTGTGTATGAGTGCATCTGTGTGGTGTTTGTGTGTACATGTGTGTGTTTGCTGTATATCTGTGTGTGTGAGTGCATCTGTGTGATGTTTGTGTGTATATGTATGAGAGTGTCTGTGTGTGAGTGAGTGTGTCTGTATGTGCGTTTGTTCTGTGTGTACTGTGTGTGTGTTGTGTTTGTATTGCGTGTGTGTTGTGTGAGTTGTGAGGGTGTCTTTGTGTATGTGTGTGATTGTGTCTGTGTGAGTGTGTGCTGTGTGTATATGCATGAATTGTGAGTGTGTCTGTCTGCACATGTGTGTGTGTGTGTATGCTATTTTTAAAAATGTTTTTATTAAGGATTTTTCATATTGTACCAAACAAAGGCAAGCATGACCACACATCAAGAACAAAAGACAAAACAGAGAAATATCTACACATTGGTCACCTTTCATCTTTTACATCAGTTGACTTTAGTTATTGACAGTGGTTATGGCTCCTTGTTTTATTTTCTCCAGGAGGCGTTCATTTCTAGTTGGATCCCCTACCTCCTCCCCCTTTTCTTCCCGACCCCCCTCCCCTTCTTGTCTTCTGGCATGCCCTTTTCCCTCATCAGTTCTTATATCCTGTTTCTGTTTGGTTGGCGTGATGCCATGTATTATGTTATTTGCTGGACATGGTTGGGCTCCATGCCTCTTTTTTCCCACTCCTCCCTCCCTCCCCCCCTTTCATTTGCATTTGTTGTTATACCGTGGCTTCCCCTTCACTTCCGCTGGCTTATTGGTTGTTGGCTACAAACAGTCTTGGCTCCCATGTTTTGTGGAAGCCCTCTTCTTTTTTTTTTTTATAAATGTTTTTATTCAGTTTTCATATTTTATATTGAACAAATTACAAATTGTTAGGAGAGAAAAAGAACAAAAAAAAAAAAAAAAAAAAAAAAAAAAAAAAACAACAAACAAACACGCAAAAATTAACATACATATTTACAGGTAAGCATCTTCGTAGTAGTAACTGCGCCCGCCCCCCCCCCCCCCCAACATGTTTATTTAGTTTGGTTTTGGGCCTTAGCTAGCCATCGAACCCCCGTACCGAACCTGTAGCCCCTCCCGCTACCTTCCCCCGACTATTCTTCCTCTTGTACATTGGCCACAAATAGGTCCCGGAACAGTTGCATGAATGGCTCCCACGTTCTGTGGAAGCCGTCGTCCGACCCTCGGATGGCAAATTTGATTTTCTCCATTTGGAGAGATTCCGAGAGGTCGGACAGCCAATCCGCAGCTCTGGGCGGTGCTGCTGACCGCCAGCCAAACAGGATTCTACGGCGGGCGATCAGGGAGGCAAAGGCAAGGGCGTCCGCCCTCCTCCCCAGGAATAGATCTGGCTGTTCTGAAACCCCGAAGACCGCCACTATCGGGCATGGCTCCACCCTCACTCCCACCACTTTGGACATAACCTCGAAGAAGGCTGTCCAGTACTCCACGAGTCTGGGGCAAGACCAGAACATGTGGGCGTGGTTGGCCGGGCCTCTTTGGCACCGTTCACAAAGCCCTCTTCTGACCCCCGAATGCCGAATTTAATTTTCTCCATCTAGAGAAATTCTGATAGGTCAGACAGCCAGTCGGCAGCTGTGGGTGGTGCTGCTGACCGCCAGCTGAGCAGGATTCTCTGGCGGGCGGTCAGGGAGGCAAAGGCAAGGGCGTCAGCCCTCCTCCCCATGAATTGATCTGGCTGTTCTGATACCCCAAAGACTGCCACTCTCGAGCAGAGCTCCACCCTCATCCCCACCACCTTGGACATTGCCTCAAAGAAGGCTGTCCAGAACCCGACAAGTCTGGGGCAAGACCAGAACATGTGGGCGTGGTTTGCCGGGTTTCCCTGGCACCATTCACATTTATCCTGCACTCTGGGACAAACCTGTTCATTCGGGCTCTGGTTAAGTGTGCACTGTGTACTAATTTCAGCTGCATTAGGCTTAGCCTTGCACATGTATAGTTGACCCTGTGCAGAGTTCGCTCCAGAGTTCACAGCCTATTTCAAACCCGAGGCCTTCCTCCCACTTTTCCCTTGTCTTGTCCAGTGATGTGTCTGCCCTACCTATTAGTTGCCCATACAGGTCGCCATAGTTCCCTCTCACTAGTGTGTCCTTGCTCAGAAGTCCTCTAACAGTGATTGCTGCTGCGGCAGTCGTGGGTATGTCTTTGTTCCCCTATGTAGGAAGTTTTTGACCTGCAATGTACCTTAACTCATTTCCCCCATCAGCTGTAACCTCTCTGTTAGTTCCTCTAATGTTGTCAGTCTGTTGTTTGTGTAGAAATCCCTAAATGCCAACGTTCCCCCGTCCTGTCTCCACCTTTTCAAGGTGGCATCCATTATGGTGCTTCCATAATTTAGGGGCTGGTTTAGCACAGGGCTAAAGTGCTGGCTTTTAAAGCGGACCAAAGCAGGCCTGCAGCACGGTTCAATTCCCGTACCAGCCTCCCCGAACAGGCGCTGGAATGTGGCGACTAGGGGCTTTTCACAGTAACTTCATTTGAAGCCTACTAGTGACAATAAGCGATTTTCATTCATTTTCCAACCCCTGTTTTCTGTCTTCCCCCACAACTGGCATGTCCAGTCCATCAAGGAACAGTTTCATCCTCAAGTCCCCTGCGCGGTCACGGAATTGTACAGCCGGCAGTCAAAGGTCTTGAATGTCTCTAATCTTATCTAGCTCTGCTACTAGTTTGCCTTTGTCATCTCTAATCTGAGCTATTTCCCTCGTTGCTGCCTGCTTTCTTAGCTGGTGAGCCAACAGGCGGCTGGCTTTGTCTCCATGTTCAGACAGGGTCTGCTGTGTCTGGTGGAGTTGGTGCACTGCTTTCCTCATGGACAGCAAATCAATGTCCATTTGTAGCTTTTTCCTCTCCGCCAGGAGCTCTATGGTCGGGGCCTCGGAGTATTGCTGGTCTACCTCCAGTATGGAGTCAACTAGCTGTTGCCTAGCCACTCTCTCTTTCCAATCTCTACGTGCCTCGTAGGCAATGATTTCACCCCTGATCACAGGGTGAGACCTCCCCATTTTGGTTATTAGTAGTGTACTCGTCTATGGCCTGCGAAATTTTCTCGCAAAAAGCCTTATCGGCCAGGAGGGCCGTGTCGAGACTCCATGGGTTGCCTTGGGTACTGATCGTCTCCAAACTCACATCCACGTAATGTGGAGCGTGGTGAGAGATTCCGCCCTTACTGAATCAAATAGCACTGTGTTAGCACAAAATATCACTTTGTGACTAAGGTGAGTGTGCTGCCATCTGTGGCACAACGTCGTTTACCATGATGGTTTGAGATTTTCTTTATTTCTCAGAAACTAAACAAAATCAAAGATGAGCGAGAATGAAATGCACGGCACAGGAAGAAAATACAGTTTTACTAAAGAACCCGGCATTGTTTGGCAGAAAAATCAGCGCGTTGACTCATGAGTGGGAATGTGGCCCGGTTTCACGGAGATTTAACCAGATTGCTGTTTAAAATTACCACACCAGGCCAGGAATCTGCGATCCTCTGATAACGTCATGATGTATACCAAAGTCAAATTCCTTATCAATTAGGCCACACAATCACTTTTGGCTCACCCAGTGGACAAGGCACCTGACATCACACTTTGTCAATACTGCGTCATGATTTCATCCACACATGTGCCAATCGACACTGGCAGATTTCCACCCTGGATGCTTTGGGATGACTTCAGTGGCCATCGTCCACGGGCGCAGAGTGATCTCAGTGGCCATTTTTAATGACACCAGCCATCTCAGCAGTGGTGGCAACACAGACAGTTTATCAATTTAAAAAAAATAGTTTTTTATAAATTTAGAGTACCCAATTGTTTTTTTCCAATTAAGGGCATGGTCAATTCACGTACCCTGCACATCTTTTTGGGTTGTGAGGATGAGACCCACACAGACACAGGGAGAACGTGCAACTTCCAACGGACAGTGATCCAGGGCCGGGATCGAACCCAGGTCCTCGGCAACGTGAGAAAAGGGAAAAAAACTGCAGAAAGAGCTGGAAGCTAGAGCTGAACCATGGTGCAGACATTGTAAAGCATTGCAAATAAACTTCTGACACACTAAGTAATCAGTGTTATCTCTGAGATCTGAGATATACAATATGCAACACTCTCCACTACGCAATAGCCATTTTGTTGGAGGAAAGAGATCACATCTGGACGGTGGCAGGAACTAGCAGGAGTGACCTCCGTGACCCTATAGTGTGGATCAGTTAAATGTTCAGACCCCTGAGCTCCAGGTTATTTGCTTTTGTCACAGCAGGGACTGAACTTTGCTCCTCGTTCTCTTTGAAATTTGTTGAATGGTCAATTTCTATATGTGAGTAAAGTATTCAATCATTAAGCCATTAAAATAGATACTAATCTTGCTCTGCCTGGCATCTCCTCCTTCCACTTCTCCCACCATCCCAAAAACACAAGCATTATCTAGTAGAAATCAGAGGTTACTGATCCTGAGTTGGAACATTGGCAGGTTTTTCTACTCCTTAGCTCAAGGGACAATTGCAGTGTTTTAAAAATTACATTGTGCATTTTGTCCATTTCAGGTGACCACGTGCACTTGTACCAGCTGAGGGTGTCTGCTTGAAAGAGATAATAAAGGATCCATGTTTAACAGCTTGCGCAGTTCTATTTCTAAATGCTCCTGGCTGAACATATAACTGTTTCAGGCCAAGAACATCACATTGGTTAAATCAACATGGTGGCCTAAATGCCACCTGACTGAGGTCAGATGACTCTGTGTGCAATCATGAATCAAATTGGAGACCAGTTACTTTCCACGGCTCTATACCATACGAGCTGTCTTAACCGAATAAGAAGGAAAGACTTGCATTTATCCAACACCTTTACAGGATGTCCCACACCGCTTTAAAGCCAATTATGTACATTTGAGGTATAGGCATTCTGGCAGGATGCCTGGGACTACTCTCTTGCTCTTCAACACAGTGCCATGGGATGTTTAACATCCAGCTGAGAGGGCAAGCAGTTTCCAAATCTCACGCAAGGAAGGGCACCTCTGAAATGCACCCCAGTACGGCACGGTAGTACAGTGGTCATCACTGTTGCTTCACAGAGCCAGGGTCTCAGGTTCAATTCCCGGCTTGGCTCACTGTCTGTGCGGAGTCTGCATGTTCTCCCTGTGTCTGCATGGGTTTCTTCCAAGTGCTCCGGTTTCTTCCCACAAGTCCTGAAAGACGTGCTGTTAGATAATTTGGACATTCTGAATTCTTCCTCTGTGTACCCGAACAGGTGCCAGAATGTGGCGACTAGGGACTATTCGCAGTAATTTCATTGCAGTGTTAATGTAAACCCACTTGTGACAATAAAGATTCTTATTATTATTACTGCACTGGAGTGCCAGCCTCAAATAGCATAGAGTCAGGGCAGCACGGTGGCACAGTGGTTAGTGCTGATGCCTCACGGCGCCGAGTTCCCAGGTTCAATCCCGGCTCTGGGTCACTGTCCGTGTGGAGTTTGCACATTCTCCCCGTGTTTGCGTGGGTCTCACCCCCACCACCCAAAAGATGTACGGGGTAGGTGGATCGGCCATGCTAAATTGCCCCTTAATTGGAAAAAATGAATTGGGTACTCTAAATTTTTTAAAAATTGTCATAGAGTCATTACAGCACAGAAGAAGGCCATCCAGTCCACCGATTCGGTACCATCTGCTTATTTTATAGTCTGAATTTTCAGAAGTGTCATATTACAGGTACCAGCTTGTGCTTCCTTACACCCACAAAGAATCTAAAAGGGTGGCTGAAAGATTTGACGGTATGAATTCTTGTCTCAGTTTCTCCTGGCACTAGCCCAATAGATTGGTATGGAATTGAGCACAACCTTTCTCTGAAAGGTGAGAAACACTTGCAGCTCCCGCGAAAAACAGTCACTTCGGATGAGTTACTGGAAGGAGCAGACACTCAAGGCAACTACAAATGCAGTGACTGCATGGTGTCAGCAGAGGAGCAGTGTGTAGCATGGGTGCCTTTGAGTCACTGCTGCCTCACAGCTACAGAGACCCTTGTTCAATTCCAGCCTAAGGTGACTGTGTGTGTTGTGTTTATGCTTTCTCTCCATGTCCGCGTGGGTTTCCGCCGGGTGCTCCGGTTTCCTCCCACAGTCAAAAGATGTGCAGGTCAGGTGGATTCACCCATGCTATATTGCCCCTTAGTCCAAAAGGTTAGGTTGGATTACTGGGTTTATGGGGATAGGGTGGAGGCATAGGCGTAAGTAGGGTGCTCTTTCCAAGGGCCAGTGCAGACTCGATAGGCTGAATGGCCTCCTCTGCACTTAAATTCTGTGATATGATTCTATGAGTCCGAAGGTTGTGGGTTCAAGTCCCACTGCAGATTCTTGATATTACAGCTAATCCAAGCTGACACTCGCAGTGCAGTACTGACAGAATGCTGCACTCTCAGCTGCCATTTGGATGGGATGTTGAACTTTTCTTCCCCAAGAGGCCGACAGCGAACCCAGGGACACGACCAATGAACCGGAACAGCAGACCGCGAGATCTGCAGTGCAGCAACCAAAAAGGAAAGAGTCAAATTGGACCCCTCCGGAAGGCCGCTGCCCTAGACTCGACATGTATGCTCAAGCCGTCAGAAGTCGTGTCAATGCCAGATTCATCACTCGCAATCACAAGGCAGCCTCAAACGTCACCCAAGCACAACGCAACGCCATCCGCACTCTCAAGACCAACCGCAACATCGTCATCAAACCAGCAGACAAAGGAGGGGCCACCGTCATACTGAACAGAACAGACTACTGCAAAGAAGTATACCGACAACTCGACAACCAGGAACAGTACAGGCAGTTACCCGCAGATCCAACCAAGGAACACATCCGCCAACTCAGCAGACTGATCAAGACCTTAGATCCAGACCTTCAGAACACCCTACGTGCTCTCATCCCACGTAATCCCCGCATTGGAGATCTCTACTGCCTCCCGAAAATACACAAGGCCAACACACCAGGCCGTCCTATCGCTTCAGGCAATGGGACCCTGTGTGAGAACCTCTCTGGCCACATCGAGGGCATCTTGAAACCCATCGTACAAGGTACACCCAGCTTCTGTCGCGACACGACGGACTTCCTACAGAAACTCAGCACCCATGGACCAGTTGAACCAGGAAAATTCCTCGTCACAATGGATGTCTCGGCACTCTACACCAGCATCCCCCATGACGACGGCATTGCTGCAACAGCCTCAGTCCTCAACACCGACAACTGCCAATCTCCAGACGCAATTCTGCAACTCATCCGTTTCATTCTAGACCACAACGTCTTCACCTTCGACAACAAATTCTTCATCCAGACGCACGGAACAGCCATGGGGACCAAATTTGCACCTCAATATGCCAACATCTTCATGCACAAGTTTGAACAGGACTTCCTCACCACACAGGACTTTCAACCGATGCTATACACCAGATACATCGATGACATTTTTTTCCTTTGGACCCACGGCGAGACATCACTGAAACGACTACACGATGACATCAATAAGTTCCATCCCACCATCAAACTCACCATGGACTATTCTCCAAATTCAGTTCCATTCTTGGACACACTCGTCTCCATCAAGGACGGTCACCTCAGCACCTCGCTTTACCGCAAGCCCACAGATAATCTCACGATGCTCCACTTCTCCAGCTTTCACCCGAAACACATTAAAGAAGCCATCCCCTATGGACAAGCCCTCCGTATACACAGGATCTGCTCAGACAAGGAGGAGCGCAACAGACACCTACAGATGCTGAAAGATGCCCTCGTACGAACGGGATATGGCGCTCGACTCATTGATCGACAGTTCCACCGCGCCACAGCAAAAAACCGCACCGACCTCCTCAGAAGACAAACACGGGACACTACTGACAGAGTATCCTTCGTCGTCCAGTACTTTCCTGGGGCGGAGAAACTACGACATCTTCTTCGCAGCCTCCAACACATCATCAGCGAGGATGGACATCTTGCCAAGGTCATCCCCACACCCCCACTACTGGCCTTCAAACAACCGCGCAACCTCAAACAAACCATTGTTTGCAGCAAATTACCCAGCCTTCAGAACAGCAACCACAACACCACAAAACCCTGCCAGGGTAATCTCTGCAAGACATGCCAGATCATCGACATGGACACCACCATTACACGTGGAAACACCACCCACCAGGTACGCGGCGCATACTCGTGCGACTCGACCAATGTAGTCTACCTCATACGCTGCAGGAAAGGATGTCCCGAAGCGTGGTACATTGGCGAGACCATGCAGACACTGCGACAACGAATAAACGGGCATCGTGCGACTATCAACAGGCAGGACTGTTCCCTTCCAGTTGGGGAACACTTCAGCAGTCAAGGACATTCAGCCTCTGATCTCCGGGTCAGCATTCTACAAGGAGGCCTTCAGGAGACGCGACAACGCAAAATTGCTGAGCAAAAACTTATAGCTAAGTTCCGCACGCATGAATGCGGACTCAACCGGGATCTGGGATTCATGTCGCATTACATTCGGCCCCCACCAACAAGCCTGGACTTGCAGAGGCCTACCGACTGAACTGGCTTGGGACAATTCACACCTCTTTAACCTGGAGTTACCTCTCTCTCTGCATCTTTGATGATTTGATTGCCTGCAGGTGCTCGCATTCCGGGGCATCTCTGACTGTGTCTATATAAACATTTCTGGAACAAGCCTTTCCATTCACCTGAAGAAGGAGCCGTGCTCCGAAAGCTCGTGTTTGAAACAAACCTGTTGGACTTTAACCTGGTGTTGTAAGACTTCTTACTGTGCTCACCCCAGTCCAACGCCGGCATCTCCACATCAGAACTTTTCTTGGGCACTGCAGGAACACGCCAAGGCTCCTGAGACAGCACTTCCAAACCCACGACCATTACCATCTGGAAGGCCAAGGGTGGCAGACAGATGGGAATGTCGCCATCTGGAAGTTCCCTCAAGTCACTCACCATCCGTAGTTGGAAATATATCACCGTTCCTTCACTGTCGCTCGTTCAAAGTCCTGGCACTCCCTCCCTAACATCACAGTGTGTACCTGCACCACATGGACTGCAGAGGTTCGGGAAAGCAGCTCACCACCACCTTCTCAAGGGCAACCAGGGTGGGTGATAAATTCTGGCCTCGCCAATGAAGCCTACATCCCACGAATGAATTTTTAAAAAAATAGTTAGTTAATATTTATCCTGCAACTAACATTGCTAAAGCAGATGATCAAATAATGATAACAAAGCTATTTGTGAGATCGTGCTGATTGCAAATGGGCTGCTGTGTTTCCCAGTTTACAACAGTAAAGACAGCTTAAAGAAATAAAGATGCCTGAGGACGTCCTGGGGTCGTGTAAAACATTATTTAAATGCAGGTTTTTCTTTAATTTGTTGCAGGCCAGAGAACACCACTAAAGAAGAAGAATGAGAAATTGGAAGGGGGTTGGCAGGGGTGGGGCGGGGGGAGGTGGTATGTCAAGCATTTGGCTCCAAGCCTCAGACAGTCTTGAATTGTTGTGTATTGCTTATTGCTGATCATTGCGATAGTCAGTATTAGAATGTGTAAGTACATCATACATCCAGCTGAATGAATAATGGCTGTGGTCAGATGCACAGAGCCAGGCAAATTCCTTTGTGAAAATACATTTTTAAAATTGCTGAACAGAAGGGTTCAACAGCGAAAAAACAAAATCCCAAGAGGTATCATCTGTACAGATATCTGGCAGAAACAGTTCTCCGCTGAACCAATACTGACTTCTATTTTCTGATAGTAACATGATTTGTGGCGATACTTACAGTTAACTATATCCTTCCCCCTACATTTATTGTCTTACAGATTGCATTTTTCATTTAACTTGACTTTTAATTTCCCCTTTATTTCAACTCGCTTCCCAGTCGATGAGGATTCTCCCAGTGTTTTTCAATGGGGAAGGATGGGAGAGGTACCCATGATGAGGATGTCCCCGGATGACTATCCAAGTGTGGAATTTAATGAAATGAAATGAAATGAAATCGCTTATTGTCACAAGTAGGCTTCAAATGAAGTTACTGTGAAAAGCCCCTCGTCGCCACATTCCGAGGGATGTGGGGGGTTTCTAATGAAGTTGAGGCGGCCCATCTGAGTGCAGCATACTCTGTTGACCATTGTCCACGAGTGGGGATGCCACATTCTGCTGATTTCATACGGGTAATTTTTTCCTACTGGTATGACTGAAGTGATACACATGTAAAGCAAGGGAAAGTGAAGTGAGATAGGTACTGATTGTACACTAGCAAATGAGGGTGGGGAGGGAAGGGTAACACTACAAGAAATATAATAGTTAACGGGAACCAAGGCAGCAGGTCAGCATATGAGAAGAAGGTTAAGAGGATGAACAGGCAGGGCCAGTCTAACAACTATCGAGGGGAAAGGAAACATTAAAAAAATCAAAATGTAGAGCACTGCTGCCTCACGGTGCTGAGGACCGGGGTTCGATCCCGGCCCTGGGTTACTGTCCGTGTGAAGTTCACATATTCTCCCTGTGTATGTGTGGGTCTCACCCCTGCAACCCAAAGATGTGCAGGGTAGATGGATTGGCCACACTAAATTGTCCCTTAATTGGAAAAACAAGAATTGGATGCTCTAAAAATGAAAAGAAAAAATCAAAATGTAAGATGACTGGGGGAGTAATAGTTGGGGACAAAGCTGAGTGTTATTAGAGATTAATGAAGGAGGTCAGAACATGTGAAAAGCGTAGTGCACAAGAAAATCCTGCAAGGGAAAGACAAATCACTAGCGCATATTTAAAAACCTTGTACCTAAATCCACGCAGTATTCAGAATAAGGTCATAGAGCTGGCAGCACAAATAGAGACAAAAGGGGATGAATTGGTTGGGATTACTGAAACATGGTTGCAGGAACACTGGGACTGAGAGTTGAATGTCCGAGGGTGAACAGTATTCCAAAAGGATAGCCAGGATGGAATAGGAGGTGGAGTTGCTTTATTGGTTAAAGATTGTATCAAGGCTGTATTAAGAAATGATATTGGCACTAAGAGCCAAAATATTGACCGATCTGGGTGGAAATGAAAAAAATCAGGGCAAAAAGCTCCTTGGTAGGAGTAATTTATGGGCTCCTAAACTGCAGTTATACAGGACCTTGGTGAGGCCACATCTTGGGTTGAATTCCCCTGTAATGGTGCTATGTCCCCACCCCCGTGAAAAAACACCAGGAGTAAGTCCAGGGTGATTCTGCAATTTCCAGGGGGCTAGCAGGGCCCCAGAGTGCTCCTCGCATTCTGGCTGCCGATACAGGGCCCTGCAAGGCCGGTCAGAGGTCCGCGCATGCGCACGGTGGAGGCCTTGGTCGCCCGCACCACTCGACATGGCCGGCCCACACCGCAGACCGGCACCGACAACAGGCCCTCCCACCCCCCAGATCACGTGCGCCCGCTAATCGGTGGCCCCTGATCGGAACCCTGGCCGTCCTGGAGGCCCCCCCCAGTGAAGGTTCCCCTGCCCCCCACTAGGACAGTTGCTGAGTGTGTCTGCAGCCACCACGCCGAGTGCCCGTTGGGTGGAACCATGAGAGAACCTCGCCGGCAGGAACTCGGCCAGTTGACATTGGAGAATCGCTGTGGGGGCTTTTTTCAATAGCCCCCGACCGGCGCCACGGCGACCGCGCGTGCCCAATTCGCAGCGATTCTCCAGCGACCGGAGAATTACGGGAGCAGCGTTGGACCCGATCGTGGGTTTGAAGCCCATTCTCCGCCCCCGCGCCAGGCACGATTCCGGCGCGGAGGCTCAGAGAATCCCGCCCCTTGAGTATTGTGTGCAGTTCTGGTCTACTAATTTGAGGAAGGACATACTTACTATTGAGGGTGTCCAGCGAAGGTTCACCAGACTAACTTCTGGGATGGCAGAACTGACATATGAAGAAAGACTGGGCTTGTACTCACTGGAGTTTAGAAGAATGAGAAGGGATCTCATAGAAACATATAAAATCCTGATGGGACTGGACAGGCTAGATATGGGAAGAATGTTCCGGGAGGTCCAGAACTAGGGATCACAGCCTCAAAATAAGGGGTAAACCATTCAGGACTGAACTGAGGAAGATCTTTTCTCAGCGACGTGTGAATTCTCTGCCACAAAAAGCTGTTGGGGCCAGTTGGATATATTCAAGAGGAAGCTGGATGTTGGCCTTGCGGATAAAGGGATCAAGGGGTATGGAGATAAAGTGGGAGTTCGATATTGAATTTACATGATCAGCCAGGATCATATTGAATGGTCATGCAGGTTCGAAGAGCCAAATGGCCTACTCCTGCATCTATTTTCTATGTTTCTATACTTCCAAAGTGGGGCACAGTATAAACAAGAAATAATGAGGGCTTGTGATGAGGGAATAATGGTAGTCATGGGTGATTTTAATATGCATATTTACTGGATTAATCAAATTGGCAAGGGTAGCCTCGAGGGAGATTTCTTAGAGTGTATGAGGGAATGTTTCTTAGAGCAATATGTTATGGAACCAACCAGGGAGCAGGCTATTTTAGATTTAGTATTATGTTAATGAAGGAGGATTGATAAATAGTCATGTTATTAAGGATCCTCTTGGAAGGAGTGATCACAGCATGCTAGAATTTAAAATTTAGATTGAGCGAAAGAAGACAGTGCCATGCTAGAGTTTTAGCGTTGGGCAGAGCTAATTATACAGGCCTGAGGGAAGAGTTGGCCCAAGTAGACTGGCCACAGATAATTGAGGGTGGGACAGTTGAGGAAATGAAATGAAAATCGCTTCTTGTCACGAGTAGGCTTCAATGAAGTTACTGTGAAAAGCCCCTAGTCGCCACATTCCGGCGCCTGTCCGGGGAGGCTGGTACGGGAATGGCAGATGTTCAAGGAAATATTAAATACCTCTCAATTAAAGTACATTTCTGAAAGGAAGAGGAATTGTAACAGGGAGAAAAATGTTCCATGGCTAAACAAGGAAGTCAAAGAATGCATAAAGGCAAAAACTAGGGCACAGCATAATGCAAAAGCTAGTGGTAAGCTGGAGAATTTGGGAGTCCTTTAAAGTTCAGCAAAATGCTACTAAATATAAAATAAAAAGAGCTAGGATGAACTACAAAAGAAAACTAACAGAAAACATAAACACTGATATCAAAAGCTTCTATAAGTATACAAAGAGGAAGAGACTAACTAAAGTAAATGTTGGCCCTTTAGAGAACGATACTGGTGAGGTAATAATGGGGAACACAGAGATGGCGGAGGCACTGAACCAATATTTGTCTCTGTCTTCACAGGAGAAGATAATACATATTTGCCAGAAACTACAGTTGATGAAAGGAACTTGGTGCAATAACCATCACTAGGGAGATGGTATTGAATAAACTAATGAGATTGAAGGCACATAAGTTTCTGGGACCTGATGTCCTGCACCCTAGGGTATTAAGGGAGTTGGCAGCAGAGATGGTGGATTTATTGGTTATGAATTCTGAAGGGTTCCAGTGGATTGGAAACATGCTCACGTGAAGTCCCTATTCAAAAAGTAGGACACTAGACCGGTTACCTTGACCTCTGTGGTAGCAAAGTTTCTGGAAGCAAACATTAAGGAGGAGATGACTGAACATTTGGAAAGGCAAAGCTCAATCTACCATTGTCAGCATGGTGTTATGAAGGGTAAGTCATGCTTGACAAACTTGCTTGAGTTCTTTAAGGATGTAAGCAGCAAGGTGGATAATGGTAAGAAGTCTTACAACACAAAGTTAAAGTCCAACAGATTAATTTGGAATCACTAGCTTTTGGAGTGTAGCTCCTTCATCACCTTCCTCACCTGATTAAGGAGCTACCCAAGCGTCACCCAGGTGCCCCCCACCCAGATCCATTTTTGTATTACCGGTAGTAAATGTACTCTCTTTGTGTTAGAAACAAATATATAGAAATGGAAGAACACACATGTCTACAGGTATACTGTAATTGTCTCTCCAGTACCTCAAAGTATATGCACTTCCCCAGTTTTATCCCCCCATACCTTGTTTTTGTTTACTTATTAGTCACGTGATTTTGCAAACTATATAGCATTGTTTTTATCTTGTTTTTACTATCCTCTCATTTTTTTCTTTCTTTGTGTACACCTGTAAAATACTATGTTCGAAAACGCAATAAAAAACATTTGTCAAAAAAACAGCACAGCTGCCTCATGGCGCTGAGGTCCCAGGTTCGATCCCGGCTCTGGGTCACAGAGCATGTGGAGTTTGCACATTCTCCCCGTTGTCATGTGAGAGTACCTTTAAGAAATGGGTGTGTATATAAATATCTGTAGTGAGAGTACCTTTAAGAAATGGGTGTTTACTACTGCAGTGATGTCAGAGAGTGGATGGAGCTGGGCTGTCCGTCAGTTTTTTTTCACTTTCGTTTTAGGCTGTTTGCTGCACAGTGTGTTTTTGTTTCATTTTCAGTGCTGGATAGCTGCAGTCACAGCCAGAAGGTGTATCAGTCTCTCTCTCTGTAATCTAAAGACTGTAAATTGATCGTTTGGTGATTTAAAACTGATAACTGCTCTCAGTAGTGACTTTAACCTGATGTACTTCTGTTTTAAAGGTTTTTTAAGTCTTCTGGATGTTAAAAGGACATCTTAAGCATTACTTAGTGTTGTACTCTTTGGGGGTTGTATTTGAATTGATGGTTGCTAAGATGTTCACAGTATGTTTTAAAAAGGTTAACTTGAGTTCATAGAATAAACATTGTTTTGCTTTAAAAATTACTTTTCCATTTCTGCTGTACCACACCTGTAGAGTGGGCCATGTGCTCCCCATACCGCAATCTAGTAAAAGTTGTGGGTCAGGTGAACTCCATGATACACTTTAGGGTTCTCTCAACCCTGGCCCATAACACCGTGTTTGCGTGCGTTTTGCCCCCACAACCCACAAATGTGTAGGGTAGGTGGATTGGCCACGCTAAATTGCCCCTTAATTGGAAAAAGTGAATTGGGCACACTAAATTTATTAAACAAAAATGTTAAAAAATGTTAGCACACAGCGAAGTCCCACCCTGTGACAATTGTCACTTGAAGAGCAGCCTCGCCGAGTAAGGGTCACATGGTCTGAACAACCAATCCACGCCTAATGCAGGGAATCACTCAAAGGGGAGGTGTCTTCCCAGTTAGAAAGAATGATACTTATGGACTAGCTCGATAGTGAAGCAACTTTGGAAATAAAGTTTGTTTTTTTCAATTTAATAATCTTTTGGGAGTACATCTTCTCATTCACGCACCCACACACAGACACACACACACACACAAGATAATGACCAACTAATCTGCTCTTGTCATGTCGGCTGAGGGATAAATATTGGCCTGCAGACCAGTGGAGAACTCCCTTGCTCGTTTTCAAAACAGTGCCGTGATATCTGTTACCTCCACCTGTGAGGGCCGACAGGGCCAAACAGCAGCACCTCCAGTAGTGCAGCACCACGTCAGTTGGGCACTGAAGTGTCAGCCTGGATAACATGCTTCAGCAGTGGTGGACTGGGTCTAAAAATATTGGTTGCCAGGAGACAAAGGGGGCCCACCCACAACTACAATGCTATCATTTAATTTTCATAACGAATAAATAAAATTTTAAAAAAATACATATGGAAAAAAGGGTACAATTAAAATTTTTGTGGAAAAAATGTGTATTTCTTAGTAATTACAGTGTACATGTACTGTGCATATTACAGGCAGTAGATACCAAATGTAAATACAGAATATTATAATTGAATTAAAATTTTTTTTTTAAAGTAATTGGTTGATATTTTTAAATAGTTTACTGCACAATTTACACATTAACAGAAAGTTCAAAAGCACAATAGAGCATTGCATGCAGTCCACGATATTAAGAGCAATCGTTTGTGTTCGCTAGATGATTGTGCGAATCTGCCAATAATTGCTTCTGCATCCAATTCATCTAACAATTCCTTTTCAATGGATAGCAACATGTATGATTCCAAATTCTCCTCAGACAGCGAATTTCTTAACGTTGTCTTTATGATCTTTAGCTTTGAAAATGTCCTCTCACATTGGACTTGAGTAACTGATAGTATGCAGATGACTTTATAAAGTTCATAAAGGTTATCATATGCCTTGTCATGAAATCTGTTGGATGCCAGAATTTTTAGTACACACAATGGGCAAGTGCTGCAAATTTTACAATTGTTGCAACTGGAATCCATATTCTCACCATCATTAAGCAATAGCTTTAATACATCAAAGTTTGAAGCAAAAGAAAACAATTCCAATATTACTTGATCTTTGCTGATTTGTGGAAATAGCTTAATAATACCTTCCAATGCTTCATCTTCAAGGCCCTTCTCTGCAATAGTTTTAAACTTTGCTGGTTCCAAGCAGGACAAATCTTGTGTTGTACAAAGCGTGATTCTAGTGACTGGACAATGCGATCCATTATTAGGTTAAACACATTTACTCGAAAATCAGCTAGAGAATCTGAGGAATTTCTTTCATCATCAATAAGCTCATCTGCCATTCTTTTCTTCTTCCTCTGCCTCTTAACTGGCAATGCTGTTTCCAACGCATCAATTTCCAATGTTTGATTTTCATCCATATTCATCTGTGAAATCCTGTCATTACATTTATTTACAAATTCCAAAGCCTTGCTGTGAACGTTATCAAATGTTCTTGTCTCTTCCTTCAACTTTGTTGTAGCTGAATCTACCAAACTCCATGCAGTAAACATATCTAAACCACTTGTCTGTAGATAACTTGATAACTGGGTTGTAGTTTCAAATATATACAAGTAAGTAAATGCTGTCAATATGGTTTCAAACTTTAGAAGACTTTGAAGTAAAACATTTGCTTCATGTTTTGTTTTTGCATCAAACTTTTCTGAATCTTGTATCATTGATAAGCATGTCAATAGATTTACGAAAGTACTCCAGCGGCATCATCAAAAGGTCCAAATATAGTTGTTGCTGCATTGGATTTTCCTGACCATCTGGTCTCACCAATTAGCTTTAATCGTTTCATTTTTTCTTGTCCTAGATGTTTTCCAACAACTTCTATCCATACAGCCATTCTCCTGTATGATGCTTTCACAAAAGTTGCTATATTCTGGAGCAAATTGAAAAAAGAAACTGCAGGCACACAACATTTTGTTGTTTCAGTTATCACCAAATTCAAGACATGGGCATAGCACCATATATGAACATGTTAATCAGCCACATCAGCAATTTTACTTTGTAAACCATTATATTGGCCATGGTAGCTTGTAGCGCCATCTTGCTATCAGATAAACATTTTTGGCGGTCAATTTTAAGATGCTGTAATGTTTCAATCAATAGATCAAAACGTCCCTGTCCTGTACCATCATTACTTGGCACAACTGAAAGTAGTCGCTCACAGATAATACCTTTAAGCACATACCGAATAATAATGCTAAACTGATCGATGGATGAATTATCTTGTGTTGAATCAACCTGAATAGAATAATATTTTGCTTGAGAAACTTCATGACTAATTCTTTCTTGTATCATATTCTTCATAATTTTGATTAACATGTTTATAGTTGTTTTACTCAGGTATGTAACAAGTCCACCACGGCCTTTACTTTGAGCCTTTCCTTGTCGCCTTAATCGTTTGATTCTTTGTTTAGACTTGTTTTGCACTGCAGAAACGTGAGCTGCCATAATGGGGTCATATTTTGCCATCAACTGCACTGTAGCTAAGAAAATTGCCATTCAGAACCTCATTATCTAGAGTGTAGGCCGATTCATTTCTCTGACCTCGAAAAGGAAGTGCTTGCTTGCCTAACATCTTTATGATGTCTATAATCCTCATGAAAATACTTCTCTGCTTCAATACTTCTTCTTTCCTTTTAATTAGTGATGCTGCAAAAAATTTATCTAAGGTGCCATCATTAACCACACTGATATATTGCTGAGCATTTTTGACATGTGTTGTTGTCGATTCATGTAAAGTCAAGCTCTGGCTAATACGCCTGTAGTCACTAAAGCCACGTACAAAGGGTGATGGATTACAAGTGTTGGGAAACTCAAAGGTTAAGCAGTATGAACAATATAAGCATCTATTTTCTTTGTTATATGTTAGCCATTTTCTTGGGACTGAGTGATTCATAATTTTCCTCTCATACAAACGAGCATCAAATGGCAGATCATCAAGTGGCTGAAGTGGATGTTCAGCAAAAAACTGTTTTAGCTTTGCTCGTGATGGATATTGGAAGATTCCAGTAATTGATCTTTCATTTTCTTGTGTAGGTTCATTTACAGGATGTGCTTCAGAAACCAAGTCATTTATGCTTGAAGGAATATCTGATTCCCTGTCACTAGTTGAAGCTATGTGTTCAGATGTTGCAACTACAGGCAGTACAGATACCGGAACAAGGAAGCCAGAAGAAATATTGGGCCTGGGTTGATTAGTAATGGATGCACTTGTATTTGTCTCTACATTAAAAGTAGCTCTTCTCTGTTCTTGTAACTCGCATGTCATTGCATCATCACCATGAGCTTTGTTTCTTGCTTCTTGATTATTTGTTGCAGAACTGGATATTGATGTGGATAGTGCTTGTGGTATTATAAACTCTGTAATAGGGATGCATCGCTTGGCTGATTCCTTCCTTTCTGGTTCTTTTTGTTCTTTGCGTTTTAGTGACCCAGATTTATGCTTTTTCTTTTCCATGCTGGTAGGGGTAATATTCCTGAAATAAAAACTTAATTAAAAATAGCCCACATTGGGAAAAATGAATATTGATGATTGCAAGAATAACTTGAAGGAATGCCAGATAAACCCCTACTTGATAAAAAATATAAAATAACTTACTTACACTTCAATAGGCTATGTTCATTAGTCAATACTACTGTGGCCTATGCAGCTTCAGAAGAGGAGACAATCCACTGTCCAGTGTTCACACCAGCAAGCAACTGAGACAACTGTTGAAACTTAGAAGTTTGGTCCGACTATAGTAAGACATTAAGAATGGTCCCACGACCAAAGTTAACATGTCCAGTTTGATACCAGTGTAGTGTTACAAGTCGCAACCCTTTGAGTTTACCGATCATGGCTTATCACTTCAATATCTTTGACCTCATGATTCACGGTCAAAGGTACCGCTTCTCCTTTTCGGTGACCTCACGACCCTATGTACTGCTTGATATCCTTTCAAGTTGCCGACCATCTCAAATCACGAACTGTAACTTTATCTTTAAATTCACACACTCTTGCTGAAAACGTGGATTTCCAACTATGTCCGATCGGGTGAACCAGCACCCCCCCCCCCCCCCCCCCCCCCTCCACTCCTTTTCACATCCGTTTAACACTGCTTCGTTCCTTCACACACTGAGTGATTATTTGTTTGTTTCTTTATTGCATTTTTATTTGGTATTGCTCTTTTTAAAAACAATTATATGTTATTAAGTTAGAATACAAATCTCAGGAAAGAAGTTGGAGATTTATTTATCTAATTAATTATAATTTTTAAGGGCCCTTCAGAGATTCACGGGCCCCTTCTTGGCTCTCCGGGCCCCGGACCGATGTACCGGCTGAACCAAGACTACTGCTTGATATCCTTTGAAGTTGCCGATCATCTCAAATCATGAATTGTAACTTTATCTTCAAATTCACACACTCTTGCTGAAAACATGGAATTTCCTTAATTATGCCCGACCCGGGCCCCCCTATTCCACATCCTTCCACTACCTCCCCTGCTTTGTTCCTTTTCATGCACTGCTTATTTGTGTCCTGTTCTCTTTTTTTTCTTATTCCTTTTTATTACTAAAACAGTTGTCTATGTTTGTTTCTTTATTGCATTTTTATTTGATATAGGGGGCCCACTTCATCAGGGGCCCACTTGCCATCGGGCAAGCTGACACCCTGGCCAGTCCGCCACTGCGCTTCAGTCTCTGGCGTGGAACCTGAACCCATAACCTTCTGACTCAGAGGTGAGAGTGCTGCCAACCAAGCCGCAGAGGGATTATCCAGCAATTTTGATTTTCCGTTGAGGAAATCTATTATAGTCCAATGGTGTCCCTCTGTCTGCATGACATCAGCTTTTTGTGGACAATGTCCCACGAGTGCTAGGTGCACAATTCGTCCACCCACCCCCACTCTCTTTAACAAAGTGGCCTGCATCCAGTTTAAGCATGGTAACTGCTATTATCTGAATAGTTTGTATTTGTTTGTGATAATTGCTTCCAGCTTAGTCTGTGGTTCTGTAGACATTATGCAGGAACGTCCTACTTGAGGGGAAGTTTTGTGGCTGGTCTAGGTTGCTGGAATGCACTGATAACTATTTCACAAGCAAAATACCAGGCTTCATTCGTGAGGAATAGAACTTATGCAAAACCTATACAGAACCTTGAACAGATCACACTCTGCAAATTATAAAAAAGGACAAGGAGGCATTTGAGAGAGAGGGCAATTAAGGATTCCAGGAATTACCCCAGAACCGAGAGGTTAAGCCAAGAGAAGTTAACGGGTAACATATGCTAATATATGACGTGAATGATGACATTAGTCAATCATGTGTTAGGCTTTCTCTCTCCCTCCCTCGGTTGGAACACCATGCCTACTCTGTCACCTGTTTAGATGTAGCATATAAACAAAAGTTGAGCGATTTGCAGAGTTGACTGAAGTCTGTCTTAAACCATGTTCCACGCTGAGAGTGCATAGACAGGAGGAACATATCAGAACGATATCCATCAGGAAAGAGAGCAGACGGAGGCTCTTTTCTCTGTATAATTGGAAGAACGAGAGGTGAAAGATTTTAAGAAAATGAAAGATAGGCAATTGTAGACAAGATGTTTCCACTTGTAGTGGAGCCCATAGCTAGAGGGCAGATATACAAGATAGTCACGAATAAAAACTACCAGAGATTTCAGGAGAAACATCTTTACCCAGAGACTGGGTTCAAGCCCATGTGGAGCCTTCTTTCTTTCCTTCATTTGTGGGATGTGAGGTTTGAGGGCCAGACCAAAGTTTACTGCCCATTTGTTTTTTTTGAATAAAATTTACCCAATTCATTTTCTCCAATTAAGGGACAATTTAGCGTGTTCAATCCATCTACCTTGCACATCTTTGGGTTTTGGGGACGAAACCCACGCAAACACGGGGAGGATGTGCAAACTCCACACGGACAGTGACCCAGAGCCGGGATCGAACCTGTGACCTCGGTGCCGTGAGGTCGCAAGGCTACCACTGTACCACCGTGCAGCCCTCTACTGCCCATTTCTAATTGCCTCTGAGAAGCTGGTGGTGAGTAGCCTTCCTGAACCACTGCAGTCCCTGTGGTATAGGTACACCCACTGTGCTGTTAGGGAGTGATTTGAGATGAATAGCATAGACATTGAGGGGCTAGCACCGGCGCGACATGGAACACAATCAATTCCAATGAGAAATGGTGCCAGATTCGCAATTGACACTCAGGAGGCTGACAAGGTGCAGCCGCATATACACACTTCACACCCTACACACACCGGGCGGGATTCTCTGATCCTGAGGCTAAGTGTTGACGCCGTTGTAAACGCCGTCACGTTTCACAATGGCATCAATATGCCCCCAGGAGCAGCGATACTGACCCCTACAGGGGGCCAGCACGGTACTGGAGTGACCCACGGCGCTCCAGGTGCCGATACCGGTGTCAAAGGGGTGCCGCGGGTCTGCGCATGCACATGGGACCGTGCCATTTTGCGCATGCGCAGTGGGACCAACGCCAAAATGTGCATGCGTGGTGGCTCCCTTCTCCGCGCCGGCCCTGACACAACATGGGTTACAGGAGCTGGCGCGGAGCAACAGAAGCCCCCAACCCGAGAAGCCGGCCCGCCGATTGGTAGGTCCCAATCGCGGGCCAGGTCACAGTGGAGGCCCCCCTCCCTCCCACAAAGCCGCCCCCGGATGAATGTACGCCGAAGTCCCGCCGGGTAAGACCACACGTAGATGGCGCCGGCGGGACTCGGTCTTTTTTCCATCCCGGCGGAGAATCGCCGGGGGGGGGCTGTGGCGGTGCCAATGGCGCCGATTCTCCGCTCTCCGGAGAATCGGCAGACTGGCGTCGGGGCAGCATCGCGTTAACCGTGCCCGGCCCCGCGATTCTCTGGCCCGGCCTGGGCTGATAAAATACCGCCCACCATCCCAGCCAAAAGGATGGCAGCAAGAAGAGTGGCACCAAGGTTCATGGATGCCGAGCTTGACATGCTGATGGACGCCGTGCAGGAGAGGCAGGCATCCTGTATGCCGGGCTGGGAAGGAGGCTCCTAACTGCCACCATGCCTGGGCGCAGGAGGCAGAGGTGGTCAGCGCCATGAGCAACACAAACCGGACCGGCCAGCAAGGCAGAAAAACTGCACCATTACATCAGGGCGGCCAGGGCCCCCGAACACTAATCCTCATTCCACATACCTGTAATCCTAACCTCACCACCCAGAGGGCATCTGAATCCCCACCTTGCACCACATGCCGACATCAATATTGGCCGCCTTGGACGGGTGCCCTGACCAGTGAGGCCACCACCTACCCATCCCTGGGCTGCAAGCGTTGGACTATTTAACATGGTTGTTCTTCCCCCCCTTCCCCCCATCCAGGAGAATGCCACCCATAGCTGTGGGGATCGGGAAAAGACTGGAGGGGGACTGCCGGACATGCGGCCCCTCACCGTGGCAGAGCAGAGGACCCTGGACGTGATCAGCGTGTCCGAGGAAAGGGCAGTCGCCAAGGTGGAGATTGGTGTTGGGTGAGGAAGTGAAAACTCACTGAGTTATGGTTCCCCGTGACACGTGTCACATCCCCCCAATGCCACCCTCACCCCCGCATCACCCTCACCCCCACACCACATTCACACCAACCTCACCCTCACACCACCCTCACCTCCACACCACCCTCACACCATCCTCACCCCACCCTCACCCCCACACCACCCTCACCCCCACACCACATTCACAACACCCTTACCCCCACACCACCCTCAGCCTCACACCACCCTCACCCCACCCTCACCCCCACACTGCCCTCACCCCCACACCACATTCACACCACCCTCACCCTCACACCACCCTCACCCCCACACCACCCTAACCCCACTCTCACCCCCACACCACCCTCACCCTCACACCACCCTCACCCCACCCTCACCCCCACACCACATTCACACCAGTTTCACCCCCACATCGCCCTGTATCTTGCAGGAGCTGCTGGTGATGTGGCTGGTGCTTCTGGTGTCCACTGCCCCCAGACACAGGCAGAACCCCAGGTGCCGGGCAGCAACGAGGACATCGACACGGATGAGAGTCAGAGACCCGAGACCCAGGTCACCCCGGAGCTCATGTCTGATGATGAAACGGCACGGTAGCACAGTGGTTAGCACTGTTGCTTCACAGTGCTAGGATCCCAGGTTCAATTCCACGTTGGGTCACTGTCTGTGCAGAGTCTGCATGTTCTCCCCGTGTCTGTGTAGGTTTCCTCCGGGTGCTCCGTTTACCTCCCACAAGTCCCAAAAGAGGTGCTGTTAGATTAATTGGACATTCTGAATTCTCCCTCAGTGTACCTGAGCAGGCGCCGGAATGTGCTGACAAGGGGCTTTTCACAGTAATTTCATTGCAGTGTAATCTAAGCCTACTTGTGACAATAAAGATTATTATTATTAAACTGATTTCCTGTCACATGTGTCACCAACTCCCTCTGCCACTCCAGAGACATTCACTTTGCTTGGGCATGTTAGTGAAGAGGCCCCTGGGGTACTATCTGGTGCGCACCACATAAATGCAGCAGGCGGAAATAGGGGGCGGGCAGGCCCCCGACCAGTTGGCCCGACCAGTTGGTGAATCCTCCGGGCCCGCCCCCGACCAGTTGGTGAATCCTCCGCACTTCCGGGAGCTAGGCCAGCACCAGCAGCATGCCAACCGGCGCCGAAGGGCAGCCGTGGGCCGGCGCGAGTTGGCGTATGCGCAGAACGGCCAGTGTGTTTCCTGCGCATGCGCAGGGGGTTTATTCTCCGTGCCAGCCATGGCGGAGCCTTACAGAGGCCGGTGCGGAGGGAAAGAGTGCCCCCACAGCACAGGCCCGCCCGCAGATCGGTGGGCCCCAATCACGGGCCAGGGCCACCATGGCCCCTCCCCCACCCCCGGGCCGAATACCCCCGCGCCCCCCCCAACCCGAGGACTCCGCTAGCCGCCCTCGAAGCCAGGTCCCGCCGGGATGGACCATGTCTATTTCACGGCAGCGGGACTGGCTGAAAACGGGCGGCCGCTCAGCCCATCGGGGCCAGGAGAATTGCCGGGGGGCCGCTGCAATGGCCCCTGACCAGTGCGGCGTGATCCCCACCCCCGCCCGAAAACCAGTGCCGGGGGGGGGGGGTGGAGGGGGGGGGTCAGATAATCCCACCCAGGAACTCCCAAGGGGGCAGATGATCGGAGGGCAGACCATCCTCAGGGACTACCTGCCCTCCAGACAGGTTTCAGGCTTCTGGAATGGACAGTCCCATCGATCGTGGAGATGCAGTCACAGAGTCAGGGACTGTCTGAGGGATGGTTGGCGAACATCAAGTACCTGCAGGTGCAGGTGAAGAAGTCCAACCACGTGCAGGAGGTGATGCTGGCCATGCTGCCTCCCAGGCCAACACCAGGCGGCACGTGGCACTGTGATTAGCACTGCAGCCTACGGCGCTGAGGGCCCGGGTTCGAATCCCGGACCTGGGTCACGGTCCGTGTGGAGTTTGCATGTTCTTCCTGTGTCTGCGTGGGTTTCACCTCCACAACCCAAAGAAATGCAGGTTAGGTGGATTGGACACGCTAAATTACCCCTTAATTGGAAAAACATAATTGGGTACTCTAAAAATTTATTTAAAAAGAGACCCATGCCAACACCTCACGGTGACGTCCGTGGTCATGGCCTTGGAGGCGAGCTTGTCAACTATGAATCATCATGTCTAAGGCCTGGGGCAATCTGCAAACAGTGGCCGAGGCCCAGGACAGGGTTGCCCTCTCACAGGCAGTCATGTGCCAGAACCGCCTGCACATTGCAACGGTTCTCCTGAGCATGACCTAATCGCAGCGGGCCATGGCGAGAGCGTCAGCAACATTCCCCAGGTGGCACAGGCACAGAGGGACGTGGCCCAGTCCCAGAGGGAGATGGCGCAGTCACTGGCTGATGTGACACAAACCCAAGGTGATGGCACAGTCAATGGGTGATGTGGCGCAGTTCGAAATGGAGATGGTTCACTCCCTGTGCTCCATGGCCGCGAGCATGCAGACCCGAGCCGTAACAAGAGCAGGCCTCCAGGACTGGCAGCGCCAGTTGGCAGGGGAGCCTCAGGGGATAGCTCCACTCATATCTCCATCCCATTAAATAACCCGGGGGCCATCGGGCACTCCAAAAGATTAGAAGATTATGGGGCCACTTCCGGTGGCGGCCATGGAGGAGTAGGTCGCACATTTGATAGCTCCCGTCTGTAACGGACCTTTGGACTTTTTTCTCCCTTTGTTTCAGATTTTACGGGATAAATCGGTGAAGAGTAAGACAGTAAGGAGAAATCCCCCTCCGGTGTATGGAGAATTGGACCATAAGTGGCCGTGTGAGACGACAAAGTCCTATAACGGAGACGCAAGCAGAGCTGGTAACACGGGACAGGATGTCGGATAGCAAGGGTTGAGGGGAGATGGCACAGTGATCGACGGAGCAGCTGGTGAAGTTTTTTGAGGATTCCTTCGCCAAGCTGAAGAAGGACACGCTGGATCCCATTAAGGCTTCGATTGATCAAGTGGTTCAGAATCAGGAAACCCACAGGACAGCGATCCAGGAGGTGGAACAAAAGTTGGCCGAGCACGAGGAGTATATAACCGTGCTGGAAAGCAAGGTGGGGATGATGACCAATCGGCAGAAAAGAATGCAGGAGAAGCTGGAGGACCTGGAGAATTGGTCCAGGAGGCAGAATCTCAGAATTGTTGGCCTCCCTGAAGGCAGTGAGGAATCGGATGCGAGGGCCTATGTGACGGACATGTCGGAGAAGTTGATGGGGGACTGGTGCGTTCCCTGGAATTGGACAGAGCGCACAGAGCCTTCGCGAGGAGGCCCCGAGCGAACGATCTGCCGAGGGCCATGGTGGTACGCTTTCACCGTTCATGGACAAGGAACATGGTTTGCGGTGGTCCAAGAAAGAATGGAGCAGCAAGTGGGAGAACTGTGAGTTGCGCATCTATCAGGACCTGGGAACGGATTTGGCCAAAGGGGAGCTGGATTCAATCGGGCAAAAATGACCATCTTTAAGAAGGGGGTGAAGTTCGGGATGCTGTACCCATCCCGTCTGTGGGTCACACATGAGGAACGGGACTTCTACTTTGAAACGCCAGATGAAGTATGGACCTTTATTAAAGAAAAGAGGCTGGAGGCTAATTAAAAGACACTGAAGCGTTGGAGAAGTACTGTGGCAGCGATTTGTGGTGCTGAATTGTATAAATTTAAGTAGCTCTATGTGAAATAATGCGCTGTGATGGTTAAAGGTTGCTTTGTCTTGCAGGGACCTTGTTGGGGGGGGATGGGCTTTGAATTTGATTCTGCTTTTTGGGTGATTATTTTTCTAAAGTGGCTGTTTCTTCATTGTTTTTTCTGATGTTTGTTTACTGGGGAATGTGATGCTTTTAAAATGTTTATTCAGGTTGGGGGAGAGGGGAGAGAACAATAGGGAGACAGACTGCTTGGTGCCAGTGAAGGGCGCTATCAAGTCAGCATGGGTCAGCTGACTCTCGGAAACGCAGTGGGGGGTGGACAGGTGTTAAGCTGGAGCTTGACTTAGGGGATTGGGTTTCTAGTGTTGTTGCGAGTGGGGGAGGGAGAGGGGGGAGGTGCTTTGCTGAAAGGGGAGGAACTGTTACTATGCTCCGAATTGGGACGATGTGGAATATATGAGGCGGGTTTCAGGTAAGATCCCAGACTTCGAGTCACACAACCTGATTGTGGGAGGGGACTTCAATACAGTCATTGATCCGGAATTGGACTGGTCAAAATCCCGGACAGGGAGGAGGCCGGCTGCAGCAAAGGAATTGAAGGTTTTATGGAACATATGGGGGGAGTAGACCCACGGAGGTTTGCACGGCCGAGGATGAAAGAGTTTTCCGTTTCTCACATGTCCACAAGGTTACTCTCGCATCGACCTTTTTGTTCTGAGCAGGGCGCTAAGACCCGAGATGGTGGATACTGAGTACTCGGCAATTGCAGTGTTGGATCATGCCCCGCATTGGGTGGATCTACGGGTTAGTGTAGAGAGAGGGCAACGTCCGCTGTGGAGACTGGATGTGGGGTTGCTAGCGGACAATGCGATCTGTGGGCGGGTGAACAGGTCCATGCAGAACTACCTGGAAACAAATGATACGGGAGAGGTCTCTGCAGCGATGGTTTGGGAAGCTCTGAAGGCAGTGGTCAGAGGGGGATTAATCTCGATACAGGCCCACAGAGAAAAGGTGGAACGGGCTGAGTGGGATAGGTTATTGGAGGAGATATTCCAGGTGGACAGGAGATATTCGGAGGCCCCGAACACGGGGCTACTGAGGGAGCGGTGGTGGTTCCAGGTGGGGTTTGGGCTGTTGACCACAGGAAAAGCAGTGGAACAGTTGAGGAAAGCAAGGGGAGCGATTTATGAGTACGGGGAAAAGGCTAGCAGAATGTTAGCGCGCCAGCTCAGGAAAAGAGAGGCGGCCAGGGAGATAGGTAAAGTGAAGAGTAGAGACGGTAATACTGTCCTGGACCCAGCGGGGGTGAACGAGGTGTTTAAGGACCTTTATGGTAAATTATATGAGTCAGACCCCCAGCTGGGGTGGAGAGGATGAGGCAGTTTCTGGGTCAGTTGAGATTCCCGAGGGTGGAGGAGGACCTGGTGGAGGGGCTGGCAGCCCCAATTGAGATGGAGGAAATAATTGAGGAGCTGGAGGGCATGCAGTCGGGCAAGGCCCTGGAGCCTGACGGCTACCCGATAGAATTCTATAAGAAGTTTTCAGAGATATTGAGCCCACTGCTGGTGAGGACATTTAACGAAGCAAGAGAGAAGGGAGTCCTCCCCCCAACAATGTCGCAGGCCTCGCTTCCATTGATCCTGAAACGGGAGAAGGATCCGGAGCAATGCGGGTCATACAGGCCAATTTCTCTACTGAATGTGGATGCCAAACTGCCGGCTAAGATACTGGCCACAAGGATAGAGGACTGTGTCCCGGAGGTGGAAAGGGGAAGACCAGTCGGGATTTGTAAAGGGCAGGCAACTCGAGGCCAATGTTCGAAGGCTTTTAAATGTTATTATGATGCCCTCAGAAGGAGAGGAGGTGGAGGTGGTGGTAGCGATGGATGTGGAGAAGGCTTTTGATCTGGTGGAGTGGAATTACCTGTGGGAGGCGCTGGGAAGGTTTAGGTTTGGTGAGGGCTTTATTGACTGGGTGCGGTTGCTCTATCAGGCACCAGTAGCGAGTGTGCGTACGAATCGGCTGAGGTCGGTGATGTGTTGGCTAGTGTAGGCTTGAGAGATGAACAGACACTTCCAACACAGATGAAGGTTCAACTCAATTTTATTAACTACTTCTAACTAACTAACACACAATGACTGTGGGTCTAAATAATGCTAACTTGAACTAGAGGCCTAAGCCTTGTCCGAACCAGTTGATTCTCTCAGCACGTGGTGAGAGTCTGTGCTGGGCTGAATAAGTTCCTGTTACATACAGAGGCAGTACCCAGAATGAGCGGGAACCGTGGTGCCCTCTGCCTTTATAGTGTGTGTATTCTAACTGGTGATTGGCTGCGGTGTTTGTACATGTTGATTGATCCCTGTGTGTGTCCATCAGTGTGTGTCTGCACCATGATATATTGGTACAGTATATATTATGACTTCCCCCCTTTTATAAAAAAATGTTGATCTAGACATGTGCTAATAAATAGTGTGGGTGTATGGAGAATGTACCTAGCTACGTGTGAGGTGCGAAGACATATGTACAAATCTATATACAGGGAACAAGACTATTTACACAGGAAGGTGCCTGGTGCAGATGACTACCATGAACTGGAACAACCAACGAATCTATTTACAAATCACTGGATAACGAATGCAACAACAAAGAATATGGGAAGTAGACCATTTCAAAAAGTCCACATGTGTGCAGAGTTCATAAGTTCAGTCTCTGAACAGAGGTGGGGATGAACTCTGGTTGACCGTAAGGGTGGCACACCACTCATCATCCTGGCTGACGCTGTGGACGTGGACAGGTGCAGTGCCACGGTTGGGGGACATCCTGTTGGTAGTAATGACGCTGATTTGGAACGGGACCTGTGGGTCATTGCAGGCATAGTCGGAATCAAGGTGTAGAGTAGGTTCATTGATGGCAGGCTGGATAGCCCTGACGTTTCTGTGGGGCTGGGTGGACCTTCGAAAAGCAGCAGGCAGGGAATATCTGCACATTGCAGCATAGTGACCTTGTTTGCCACACTGCAGGCAGCGGCGGGACTTCGCGGGACATTGCCGCTTTAAGTGGGCGGAGCCACAGGTGCCGCACGCTGGAGCGTTGGGACGTTCGTCGCGCCACCGTGCATGCGGGGAGCGATCCAGCGTAGCACGCACCTGCGCGAAGCGGTCCATGACGTCAGCATGCTCGCTGCATGTGGGCGCGGGACTCTGCAAAAAATGCGTGAAATGGCCGCCATCATTCAGGTCCAGAGCCTGAAGAGATTTTATCATCTGGACCCGTTCTGCCTCGTAGGGGGCTTGCCGCGCCGTTTCAGCAGCCTGGATGCATGTGTAGCGCGTGGAGGCATGTTCATGAAGTACACAGGTCACAATGGCCGTGGAGAGAGTGAGCTGCTTTACTTTTAGTAGCTGCTGGCACAGGGGCTCAGATTGAACACCAAAAACAATCTGGTCATGGAGCATGGAGTCAGAGGTGGACCCGTAGTTGCAGGACTGCGCAAGGACGCGGAGGTGGGTAATAAAGGACTGGAAAGGCTCGTCCTTACCCTGAGTTCGCTGCTGAAACATGTATCTCTCGAAGCTCACGTTGACCTCGACCGCGCAGTGGCTGTCGAACTTCAGAATTATGGTCTTGAACTTCGATTTGTCCTCCCCCTCAACGAAGGTGAGCGAGTTGTAAATGTGTCACCGGCTGTGAAGGGGAAGAGAGCAATCTTACGTGCGTCCGAGGCAGCTTCCAGGTCCCTGGCTTCGAGGTACAGCTGGAAGCGCTGTTTGAAAAGTTTCCAGTTGGAGCCCAGATTCCCTGCAATGCGGAGAGGCGGCGGCGGGTGAACGGAGTCCATTCTGTAGGATGGCTGGAGACTGGTGGAATGCAGATCACTGAAGGGTAGGTCTCAGAAGTGCGAGCATTCCTCAACCCCTGGTATCATGATGTGTTGGCTTGTGTAGACTTGAGAGATGAACAGACACTTCCAACACAGATGAAGGTTCAACTCAATTTTATTAACTACTTCTAACTAACTAACACACGATGACTGTGGGTCTAAATAATGCTAACTTGAACTAGGGACCTAAGCCTTGTCCGAACCAGTTGATTCTCTCAGCACGTGGTGTGAGTCTGTGCTGGGCTGAATAAGTTCCTGTTACATACAGAGGCAGCACCCAGAATGAGCGGGAACCGTGGTGCCCTCTGCTTTTATAGTGTGTGTATTCTAACTGGTGATTGGCTGCGGTGTTTGTACATGCTGATTGGTCCCTGTGTGTGTCTATCAGTGTGTGTCTGCACCATGATATATTGGTATAAATTATGACAGTCGGGGTATTTTAAACAACACCGAGGGACGAGGCAAGGGTGCCCCCTGTCCCCATTATTGTTTGCTCTGGCCATAGAGCCATTGGTCATGGCGTTAAGAGCCTCCAGGAACTGGAAAGGGCTGGTTCCGGGGGTGGGGGGGGGGGGGGTGGGGGTGTGGGGTGGGGGGGGGGGGGGGGGGGGTGGGGGGGGGATGTGGGGGGGGGGGGGGGGGTGTGGAGCATCTGGTCTCGCTCTACGCAGATGACCTGCTCTTGTATATTTCAGTCCCTTTGGAGGGGATGGGGGAAGTAATGGGAATCTTGGGGGAATTTGGCAATTTTTCAGGGTGTAAATAAAACATGGAGAAAAGCTAGACTTTTGCGATCCAGGCAAGAGTACAAGAGAAGAGACTGGGAGAGCTGCCGCTTGGAATGGTAGGGAAGCGCATTCGGTATCTGGGAATCCAGGTGGCCCGGGAATGGGAAGCACTGCACAAGTTAAACCTATCCCGGTTGGTAGAACAAATGGAAGGGAACTTTCAGAGATGGGACATGCTCCCGCTATCACTGGAGTGTACAGACCGTGAAAATGACGGTCTTCCCCAGATTTCTGTTTGTCTTTCAGTGCCTCCCCATCTTCATCCCGAAGGCCTTTTTCAAGCGGGTGAATAAGGTTATTTCGGGTTTTGTGTGGGCGAGTAAAACCCCGCGAGTGAAGAAAGTGTTGCTGGAGCGCAGTCGGGGGGAGGGTGGGTTGGGGCTGCCGAACTTCTGAAATTACTACTGGGCGGCTAATATGGCCATGATTAGGAAGTGGGTAGTGAGGGGGCGCGGGGGGGGGGGGGGGGGGGGGGGGGGGGGGGGGGGGGGGGGGGGGGGGGGGGAGCGGATGGAGGTGGCGTTATGCAAAGACACCAGTTTGGGAGCACTGATAACAGCACCTCTTCCATTCTCGCCGGCCCGATACTCCACAAGTCCAGTCGTAGTGGCGGCTTTGAGAATCTGGGGGCAATGGAGGAGATATAAGAGAGTGGAGGAAGCATTGGTTTGGACCCCGAATTATAATAATCATAGGTTTGTACCGGGTAGGCTAGATGATGGGTTCTGGAGATGGCAGAGGGCAGGAATCGGAAGGTTGGGGGATCTATTTATAGATGGGAGCTAACCCAGCTTGAAAGCCTTGGAGGATAACTTTGAATTGCCAGCAGGAAACAGGTTTAGGTATTTGCAGGTGCGAGACTTCCTGAGAAAACAGGTGCTGGCCTTTCCGCTGCTGCCGCCACGGGGGATACAGGATAGAGGAGTCTCCAGTACCTGGGTGGGAGAGGGGAAGGTATCGGGAGCTTTCAGAGGCGGAGGAAACCCCGTTGGAAGAGCTTAAGGGCAAGTGGGAGGATGAGCTAGTAGGAGAGATAGAGGCGGGGCTATGGGCGGATGCCCATGAGGGATCCGATGAGAGAAATATAACCTTGTGGAAGGTAAGTGGTTGCATCTGGAGTGGTCATGGCCTCTGATTGCAATTTTCGGATCACCAGGGGTAGGGGGCATGTTCGTGATCCGGTCGGGCTCCAGGGTCTTCCTTTCTTCCTGTCACTGAGTTCAAGTCCTCGCGTGGGGGTCTTCTCTGCTTTGGAGATGATTATGTTGGATTTGGGTTGCTGGCAGGGTCTTTCTGGATCGGGTCAGGTTGAGTCATGTGGTCAGATCCGGCATCGGTAGTCGGGTCGGGCGCTCCTATGATCGGGCCTCCAACTAGGCCTGGTCGGGCCACCGCATCGGTTTTCTTGTTAGTAAGTAGAACTTTGCAGGGTCAACATGGCTGGGTTTGTCATTATTTCCGGTGCCTAGGTCGATTCCGGGTGGTCCATCCATAGAATACCCTACAGTGCAGAAGGAGGCAATTTGGCAGATTGAGTCTGTAATGACCCTCCAAAAGAACACCCCACCTAGGCCCTATCACCGTAACCCCACCTAACCTTTGGACATGAAGGGGCATTTAGAATGGCCAATCCACCGAACCTGCACATCTTTGGACTGTGGAAAGAAACTGGAGGACCCGGAGGAAACCCATGCAGACACGGAGAAAATGTACAAACTCCACATAGGCAGTCACCTGAGGTCAGAATTGAACTCGTGTCTCTGGTGCTGTGAGGCAGCAGTGCTAACCACTGTGCCACCCCTCCGTCCATCCAGTTTCAATTTCTGTTTATTGGCTTTGTAGTGAGTTAGTACAACTGAGTGGCTTTCTCGGGCATTTAAGAACCATTACTATGGGTCTAGAGTCACAAGTGGGCCAGACCAGGTCAGGACAGCAGATTTCCTTCCCCAAAGGGAGGATATTAGTGAACCTAATGGGTTTTTAAAACAAAAGTTCCAGATTTCTTTTACTGAATTCAAATGCCACCATCTGCTGTGGTGGGATTCGAACCCAGATCCCCTGGCAATACTATTGTGCCACTTCCTCAGGTTAAATGAAGCAGAGTGGAAAGGAGGTTAAAATAATCAGTGTCGACTGTGAGCCAAATGGCTTATTTCTGAGCTGTGTTGCAATACTTTAGTTGCCTGCTTTTACCAGATTTTACTTGATATCTGAGGTGATTATTTTTGTCATGGCTATTCTCCTGTTCACCTGTCTTTCAGAATTTGTTCAATTGTCTCCCCTGCGGTGTTAGAGGGGTTTGACATTCCTACCATTATTTCATATCAGTTTAAATCTGCAATTTTGAGATGTTCCCTCAGCGACTGATAGAGCATCAGTTAAGGAACCAGTTTGAACCAGATTGCCCCAATAGGGGCTTGAAGTTGATATTTGTTAGTGAGAGATAGTACTACAGATCATGCTGCGACTTCGGTCAATCATGTTTTTTTTTCTCACTTCAATCAGGGCCTGATGGAGTCCTTGAAGAGGGCCAGAAGAGCATTCCTAAAAGCAGCAAAGTGTGGCAATGTTAGCAGGCGAGGTGTTACACCAACAATTTGCATTTGTGTAGTTCCTTTAACACAGTGAAATATCCCAGCATGCTTCACAGGAGCGTGACCGGACAAAATTTGACAATGAGCCATTTGGACATACAAATAAAGGACTGATCATGGAGGTAGGTCATAAGGAATATCTTAAATGAGAAAGGGCGGCAGAGAGGTTGAAGGAGAGGACGTCCGGACCCTGGTATCTGATGGCATGATCTACCCCTCCCTCTCTCTACCCCAGACTCCTTCAAGCCAAAGGAATGCCCCTTTAATATCAAAATATTTCTTCAGAACTTTATTCTGAAATGCTCGCATTTCAAATTACCTGCCTGCATTCCCAGAACACAACAGCTAAATTCCTACCTCCGCCAGTTGTCGGAGCTGCCGCTGCCCTTGTGATTGCTGTTTTCCTTCAAGCAGGTGTGTCCTGTCTGGGTGTCAGCCTTGACTCATTCATGGCAGCCCTCTCACCTGCAAAGTCAGAGTGATGTTAATTCCAATTTCTGCTTCGAAGTCATGAACACGTAAAATAAAAGCAAAGTATCGCGGATGCTGGAGATATGGGATGAAAACGGGAAATGCTGGAAAAGTTCAGCAGGTCTGGCAGCCTCTGTGGAGAGAGAAACCGAGTGAATGCTTCGAGTTCGATGTGACTCTTCCCCTGCCCTCGAAACGGTTAGCTTTTGTTTCCCTTTCCACAGCAGCTGCCAGGCTGGCTGAACTTTCCCCAGCACTTTCTGTTTACATTTTGTGATGAATGTAGTCTAGGCTGAAGCACTTTCCACCTCTCTAACCTCCTCTAGTCCTGTGAGCCTCCAAAATCTCTGCATTCTTTCTCTTAGATATAGACATAGAATTTACAGTGCAGAAGGAGGCCATTCTGCCCATCGAGCCTGCACCGGTCCTTGGAAAGAGCATCCCACTTAAGCCCAGAACTCCGCCCCATACATGTAACCCACCAACCCCACCCAACCCTTTTGAACACTAAGGGCAATGTAACATGGCCAATTAGCCTAACCTGCACGTCTTTGGACTGTGGGAGGAAACCTGAGCATCCAGAAGAAACCTAAGCAAGAAAGTCATGAGCTCCCTGAAGAAACCCACGCAGGCACGAGGAGAACGTGCAGACTCCGCACAGGCAGTGACCCAAGCCGGGAATCGAACCTGGTCCTCAGCTCTGTGAGGCAGCAGTGCTAACCACTGCACCACCGTGCAGCCCTATTTGTGAAGTTATGGGTTTACAGGATAGGGCGGGGGAGTGGGCCTAGGTAGGGTACTCTTTCAGAGGGACGGAGCAGACTCCTTCTGCACTGTTGGGATTTTATGACTCTAATAAGATGGTGGTAATGTCACTGGGGTAGTAATCCAAAGGCCCAGACTAATGCTCTTCGGACATGGATTCAATTCCCACCACATTAGCTGGTGGAATTTAAATTCAGTCAATAAAATATGGAACATAAAACTAGTCTTACAAATGGTGACCATGACAACAGTCATCAATTGTCCTAAAAACCCATCTGGTTCACTAATGTCTCTTTAGGGAAGGAAATCTAGCATCCTTTTCCAGCCTGGCCTTTATGCGACTCCAGATCCACAGTAATGTTGTTGACTCTTAACTGCCCCTCTGAAATGGCTGAACCGGCCACTCAGTTCAAGGGGTAATTAGGGATAGGCAACAAATGCTGGTCTTGCCCAGCGATGCCCACATCCTATGAAAGAACTTTTAAAAATCTCCTCATGCAACCTGTTGTGAAATTTTGCCTGCTAACTTGCCTGTAGAAGTGCGAATTGGGAAAGAGCTTCCTGAATGGTCCCCATCCCTCTGTTTGTTCCCATTTTTCCCGCAAATTGTTCCTTCTGAAGTATTTACCCAATCCCCTTTTGAAAGTTAATATTAAATCCAAATTCCACTGTCCTTTCAGGCAGCACATTCCAGATGAAAACTGGATGGCGATTAGAAAAAAATTCCCCCACTATCCCCTGAATTTCCATTTTGGCCAATTATCATAAATCGGTGCCTACCCCCGCCATCCACATTCTACTCAAAACAGTTTCTTCCCAACAACTCTATCAAGATCTCTCAAAGTTTTGAACTCATCTATTAAATCTTTCCTTCACCTTCCCAGTATAAATCCACTCAATCACCTCTGCAACCTGGCCGTAAACTTAACGTCATTTATAAAATGTACTTTTAGTATGTTTGAAGGATAGAAATGTCTATATTTAATATGTCATGAGCCAAATGGAGGTTGCTTGCATTGGTCGCTAACTTTGTAAAGCACACAACATTGCTCAGCATCTGAATATTTATTTTAAAAAATCATCCAAAACTAAACAGGAAACGTAAAAGATAGACACTTAAAAACAACATCGCCTAAATTGTTTGGCTGTGGCTCTTGCGTCTACCCTTGGTTATAAGATGATCCTTTCTGCGACAACTCTGACCGCCGCTGTCGTAGTTGGCAGAAGGATGAGCCCTTTAAAGGGAAAATACTGCTAGTTACCTCTCTGAAACCAGAGTTAAGCTTCCAGTGAAGTTGGGTATTGCATCGTGAGAAATGGATGGCAGCCCTGAAATCAATACAAAAATTGCTGGATAAATGCAGCACGTCCAGCAGTATCTGTGCAGAGAGAAACAGAGTTAATGTTTCAAGTTTGTATGGAGAGAGGAGGTGGGGCAGAATAGAAAGTCATGGATCGGAGGGAGTTCAGGAGAGATTTTACAGAGATATCTTGGACACCAAGACAAAGGGAGTGTTGATGATAATGTTTAAAAACTAAAGAAGGTATTAATGGTGGCATAAAGGTCAGATAGCAGAATGTGTGTTAGAACAAGGGTCAGCACTCTCTGAAAGCAAAACAGAAGAACAAGTTACAGCTTAGAAGGGGGACCATTCGGCCCACCTTGTCCAAGCCGACCCAAATAAACCCAGGCACCCATCCAAATCACCTGGTCCTGAGGGGCGGGAGTGAGGGTATGGAGAGTAGAAAGGGATTGGGAAAAAAAACAATCAAAATGGAGGAAAGAGATCAAAATTAAGTCCAGGAATGTCTAATCGAAAGTTGAGGTGCTGTTCCTCCGGTTTGCGTCGGCCTTCATTGGAACATTGCAGCAGGCCAAGGACGGACATGTGGGCAAGGTGGTGAATTCAAAGGGCAAGGTTGGGGTCATGCTTGTGGGCTGAGCAATAGGAGAATAGGAACATATGAATATTTCTGGAGCTTCTGACTGGCTTGCTAAGGGATTTGAGTGAGAATGACAACTTCGACACACAAAGGTGGTAGAGATTTGGAACTCTCTTCCACAAACAGCTGGATCAGTTGTTAATTTTAAATCTGAGGTAGATTAATCTTTGTTAATTTTTGTTCAGCAAAGATATTAAGGGATATGGGCAAAAGGCAGGTATACTGATCTGGGTCATTGAATAAGCATAATCTAATTGAATGGCAGAGCTGGCTCAAAGGGCTGAATAGCTTACTCCTGTTCCTATATTCCTATGTTTCCTTCAAATAACCCAGAGATAAAGAACAATACAGCACAGGAACAGGCCCTTCGGCACTCCAAGCCTGGACCGATTATGATCCATGTATTTGTTGAGATGCCTTTTGAACGTTGTTAATGTATCTGTTTCCACAACCTCCCCAGCAACGTGTTCCAGGCACTCACCACCCTCTGTGTAAAAAATCTGCTTTGCACATCTATAAACTTTGGCCCAAGGGCCTTAAACCTATGCCCCCTGGTGACTGACCCCTTCACCCTGGGAAAGAGTGCCTGCCCACCCACTCTCTTCATGCCCCTCATAATCTTGTAGACCTCTATCAGGTCGCCCCTCAACCTCCGGCGTTCTAATGAAAACAGTCCGAGTCTATTCAGCCTCTCCGCAGAGCTAACACCCTCCAGATCAGGCAACATCCTGGTAAACCCCCTCTGCACACTCTCCAAAGCCTCCACGTCCGTCTGGTAGTGTGGTGACCGGAATTGTGCGCAATATTCCAAATACGGCCTTACCAAGGTTCTATACAACTGTAGCATGACTTGCCAGTTTTTATACTCGATGCCCCATCCAATGCATTCCGTTTGCTTTCTTGACTACCTTGTCCACTTGTGTTGCCACTTTCAAAGATCTGTGGACCTGCACACCCAGATCTTTTTGACTTTCTAATTTCCTAAGAGCTTTGCCATTTACAATATATTTCCCTTCTGTGTTAGACCTACCAAATTGCATTACCTCACATTTGTCTGGAAAATTCCCATTTGTGTATTAAGGAAAACCATCTGTGCATCTGACCTTAAAGTGTCTTGTCTGAGTTTGGGAGCAGGTCTTGTTCAGCTGCTGAGAGTGAAGACCAACATTGCTGCAGGCATTAGAGATAAAGCAAATAACCCAAGCTAGATGGAAAAGAGAGACTTGTGTTTACATACAACTTTTCACCACCACTGAATGATTCAAAGCACTTTACACGCATTAAGTGCTTTCGGAATGTATTCACTGTAATAACGTAGGAAATGCAGCAACCAATCTATGCACAGCAAGCTCCCACAAACAATAATATGATCATTACTACATAATCCATTTTTTGTGATGTTTAGCCAGAAATTTCTCCCCAGTGTCAGGCCAATATGGGGCGGCACAGTGGTTAGCACTGCTTCCTCACAGCACCAGGGACTCAGGTTTCATTCTGGCATTGGGGAACTTGTGTGGAATTTGTACATTCTTCCCGTGACTGCGTTGGTTTCCTCCGGATGTTCCGGTTTTCTCTCACAGTCCAAAGATGTGCAGATTAGGTGGATTGGCCATACTAAATTGCCCCTTATTGTCCAAAGATGAGCAGGTAAAATGGGGTTACAGGGTTATGGGGAGAGGGTGGGGAGTGGGCTCTTTCAGAGGGTTAGTGAAGATTTGATAGGCCGACAAACTCATTCTGCACTGTCGGAATTCCATGTTTCTAAACATCACAAAAAGTCAGAATCACTATCACAATGCTATTTATGGGAACTTGCTGTGTTCAAATTAGCTGTTGTGTTACCCTCATCACAACGGTGAGTGCATTTCAAAAGTACTTCATTGGTTGTAAAGTGCTTTGGGATGTGAAAGGTGGTACATAAATGGAAAGAAATCCTACCTTGTGTTCCATTGACCTCAGCACATCCGCAATCAGAATTTTAGTGGCCGCAATTTAGTTGACCGTGGCTTACGTTCGCCAATTATGATTAATTATCATCCTGGAAGATTGATCACATCATTTTCCTCCAGGCACCAGACAGTCATTGGCCAATTCCATCCATCCTTCTGACGCATGCCTTTCCTACGCCAATTGGAAAGCGACAAGACTCATTACCCAATTGAATGATACTTTACTGTCAACCAAACAGCCGTTTTCCCCTTACTGTTTTTAATTTTTTAAATATTTGGTAAAGAGAAGGATTCAAAGAAAATTTTTTGGGGAAAAAACGGAATTAAAGGGGCCTCACGGTAGCATGGTGGTTAGCATCAATGCTTCACAGCTCCAGGGTCCCAGGTTCGATTCCCGGCTGGGTCACTGTCTGTGTGGAGTCTGCACGTCCTCCCCGTGTGTGCGTGGGTTTCCTCCGGGTGCTCCGGTTTCCTCCCACAGTCCAAAGATGTGCGGGTTAGGTGGATTGGCCATGCTAAATTGCCCGTAGTGTAAGGTTAATGGGGGGATTGTTGGGTTACGGGTATACGGGTTACGTGAGTTTGAGTGGGGTGATCATTGCTCAGCACAACATCGAGGGCCGAAGGGCCTGTTCTGTGCTGTACTGTTCTATGTTCTATGTTCTATGTTTTTAAGGTCCTGATGATTCATCGCCAGTGTTGCCCACAGCAGTGTCCTGGAGATTTGATCTTTGATTCCTGGTTACTCCCGGTCAATCCTTGAGGGTTGGCAACCCTATAGTTGCAGTTACTGCCTAGATAGCAGGCACGAAGCAAGCGCATGGTACTAGGCAACTCTACCTCATCAATTGGGTAAATATCTGCAGCAAAGAGGAAAATTAATAGAAGATATTGCGGGGGTAATAAATCTATTGGAATGTGTTAATAAAAAATGATAATCTGTTATATCCTGTGTACTACAAGGCCAGATTCCTAGACCACTGCCTTAGTATGCAGGCACCAAAGTTTGACTCATTCCATTTGCAATCGACAATTTGCGTGCAATACTGTATCATTGTCCGGTTTGGAAGTAACAGCTCTCGTCTAGACGGAATTAACTGAAAGTGGGTCTGAGGTAGAGACAGCCAAGTCAAGCATTTTATAGTCAAACCAAGCCTTTCTTCAGCCAATTTCTGGTTTGGATCACTGCTTAGCTCCCTCAACACAGCCAAGTGAAAGTTTTTGCAAGTCACTGCGACCTTTTCAAGTGTCCAAAAATGTACACTCACCTAAACATTAGCGTAATGACGAAAGCTAAAAAGTAAGACCAGAACAGCTTGGGTGTGATTTGCACTTCGGACGTGTAGGGCTCAAGGCTTTCCAACTTTGAGTCTTGTTCTGTCTGCCTGGAGGCCCAGTTCCATACCAGTATCTCACTGAAGTGAGCATTTTAATAGACAGTGTTACTTAGTGCCCAAACATAAGCGGGTTAGGTGGATTGGCCATGATGAATGTGCAGGGTTACGAGGATATGGCGGGGAGTGGGCATAAGTAGAGTGCTCTTTTGGGGGGCTAGTGCGGACTTGATTGGCCAAATGGTATCTTTCTGCATTGTAGGAATTCCATAATTCTATAAGGTACTTAACTAGAGGGTGCATAACCACTGAAAACAATCCTACTTCATACCACAGTGCCATGTTTTCCAATCTTCATTGTATGTTGATCAGGAGTGGAAAACCCTGCTGTGTCCATCACTCGCCTGGGAGCTTGCAGCCAATTGCAGCATCTCCCAAATCACAAATCTGTAAAGATTTAATTACCTGCAAATGCTCACATTCCAAGCATTGTCTGACATCTTTGACTTTGTCTATATATATGTTTCTGGAACGTACCTCTTCATTCACCTGAGGAAGGAGCAGTGCTCCGAAAGCTAGTGTTTGAAACAAACATGTTGGACTTTAACCTGGTGTTGGAAGACTTCTTACTGTGCCCAAATCACAACAGCTGAGATAGGTTAATTTGGCACTGCGGGAGGCTGTGGTGTGGTAATATTGTCACTGGATTGTAATCCATAGACCCAGGGTAATGCTCTACGGACCCAGGTTCGAATCCAACCATGGCAGGTAGTCACCCTACTGAGGCCCAATCCCCCACCCTATTCATGCAATTCTACCCTGAGGGGCAATTTAGCATGGACAATCCACCTAACCTGCAGATCTTTGGACTGTGGGAGGAAGCTGGAGCCCTCAGAGGAAACCCACTCAGAGATGGGGAGAATGTACAAACTCCACACAGACAGTCACCAGAGGTCGAGATCGAACCCAGGCCCCTGGCACTGTGAGGCAGCTGGGCAAACCACTGTGCCACCTCAATTATCATAAAAACCCCTCTGGTTCACAACTGTCCTTTGGGGAGGAAACCTGCATGTAATTGTGAAAGTTCTGTAGAAAGGTTAATAGATTCAAAAAAGTATCTCTGTTTCTCTCTCCACAGATGCGCCAGACCTGCTGAAATTATCCAGCATTTTCTGTTTTACTTTAGTAATCTATTCTCTATCCCTCAAAGAGTGATAGGAGCAGACTGATGTCTCAACACTTCACGTTGGGAATAAACCTGAAGACCCTGGGTTGAAGAACCACTCCAGAGATTTGGGTACATAATCAAGGCAATACTGAGTGAGTGCGGCATTGTCAGCTGGCCGGGATTCTCCAACCCCGTGCTGCGTCGGAGAATCGGCGTGGGATGCGAGAATCGCGCCACGCCGCCCCGACGCCAGCTCGCTGATTCTCCGGTGCCGGTTTTTGTGTGCCCGTGGGATCGCCGCCGCGCCAGTTCGGGGCCGTTGAAAGCGCCCCCCCCCCCCCCCCCCCCCCCCCACCCCCGGTGATTCTCCGGGTTCAGCCGAGCCCCGTCGGCGTGGGTTACTCTGGTCCCACACGGCGGGACCTCGGAGTTCTGTTTGCGGGAGCCATCCTGGTGGGAGGGGGGACTGCTGGGTGGCCTGGTCCGCAATCGGGGCCCACCAATTGGTGGGTGGGCTATTTCCGTGGGGGCCTATGTTCCTCCGCGCAGGGCCCCTGTAGTGCTCTGCCATATTTCACAGGAGCTGGCGCAGGGACGGGAACCCACGCGCGTGCGTGAACTCGAGCCGGCTGCGACGCGCCGGCTTTTGGCCGCTGGAGCTGCGGGGACTACTCCGGCGCCAACCTAGCACCCTAGGAAGGGGTGGATAGCTGCCAGGTGAGGCCTGTTGATGCTGGAGTAGCTCGTGCCTCTTTTCACACCGCCGTCAGAAAGTGGCTGCAGGATTAGAGAATCCCAGCTGCTGTCTTTCAAATGAGACATTGAATCGAGGCTGTGTCTCCACTGAAAGAAAATCCCCAGGTAATTTCACAGTAACTTCTTCATTGCAGTGTTAAGGTAAGCCTACTTGTGCCACTAATAAAGATTATTATTATTATTGTGATGAGCAGGGGAATTTCCCCCATTGTCCTGACCAATATTTATCCTTCCCTCAACACCACAAAGCCAGATCATTGCTGTTTTTGGGACCTTGCTGTGTGCAAATTGGCTGCGTTAACAATATTACAACAGTGAGTGACTGCACTTTCAATGGATTTCATCGCGGTAGTTGAGTGCTTTGGGATATCCTGGGTCAGGAAAAGCGCTATATAATTGCCAGTTCCTTTTTATAATGAAAGAAAAAAACGTGATGATCTGGGACTGTGGAAGGACCTCATGGCATAGGCGATACACGCACTGTTAGTCAGTGTCATTGAGGCTTGTTGATCTTGAGAATGCCAGCATTAAATCAGACAACCTTTGGGGCAGCACGGACTGTGGTAAATAAGGGTCTCAGTGATTTTACAGACTCCTTTCTCTGAGGGAAATATATCCCCTTGGATCTCCAAACCAGCAGACCGTAGCCAGAGCTCTAATGAGATGTTTCCTTTCACAGTCAAGTCTCAAGCTTATTTTTCACTGAACTCAGACTCCAGGGAGCGCATTACATGTCTGATGTTTGGTTTCCTGAGGCAGGCAGTTCATGTGGTGACGCCACCAGACTCTGATCATAGAGCTCCTCCTTGTGGCACTTCTGTCTCAAGGACAAGATAACCTTTTGTCAGCATTAAATTCTGCTGAAGATTAGGTGGTGATCTAATTGAGATGATTGAGGGATTCAATCGTTTCGACAGAGCAAATCCTTTTCCGCTTGCGCCAGAATCCAGAGCGAGGAGGTCATAACCTCAAAATTAGGGTAATTCAAGGGTGCCCTCAGGAAGAGCTTCCCCACACAATGGAAACTGGAACTCTCCCCCAGAACAGTATTGAGGCTGGGGGGGGGGGGGGGGGGGGGGGGGGTGTTGGGGGTTGAAAATTTCAAGACGGATTGAAAGATTTTTGTTACAGAAATATATTAAGGAACATAGAACCAAACCAAACAAATGGAGTTAAGATACACATCTGTGATGCGGGCCTGAAAGGTCTACTCATTTTCTTATGTTCTAAAAGACATATTTCTTCTGTGTTGAATCATTGTTAGTTTCCTACAACCTTTGTCTCCATGGCTCCCTGTTAAACATAAATGCAAAATCCTTGTCTTCTACAAAGCTGGGTTGAAAATATTCTTGTGCCATTTTACAGCCAATCATGTTTGAAATTTAAACCTATTGACAATGAGTCATTGCAAATTTAAAGAATAACTTGCTTTTATGTAGCAACTTAATAACCTAGGTCCCAATACTTTTCTATTTTGATAGGTAGTCATGATTTTATATAGCTGACAATGACCATCATTTCCAGACATAATTCAATGAGCTGGGAAGTGCTTTGGAATGACTCCAGGTCCCTAGATCTTTGCCTGCCATCCTGACTATAATCATTAGCGCTTTGCACATAATGGCAGGTTCCCAATGTAGCTGTCTTTAGATCACACCCCAACCACCCCCACCACCCCCCCCCCCCCCCACACCCCCAACCACTCCCCACCCCACCCCCCACCCCCCCAACCCCCACCCCCCCCGCCACTCAGTCTTTCCTTCGTCTTTCCCCAAAGTATCCCAGATTTAAAACAGATCTGTCACTACTTCTGACTTTACTTGTATTCCCCCTGTATTCCTTTAACCTTTGGTGTAGTTCTGTAGTCACAGTAGGTCCTGTGGCACGGTATCAGCATCCCTACCTCCAGGAGTGACTTCAAATCCCACTCCAGGAATTGATGGCAGCAGTAGGTGTGTTTTGTAATGTGGCCCGACAGGTTAATTATCAGCCTGCAAATCCTTGCAAATGGCAGGCGATAAGAGCCAAGCACAATAATGGACCAATCCAATGGTCTAAGGCCACGATACTGGAAGGAGGAGGTTTTCCTGCACTATAAACCTTTTAAAAAAAAAATTTAGACTACCCAATAATTTCTTTTTCAATTAAGGGGCAATTTAGCATGGCCAGTCCACCTACCCTGCACATCTTTGGGTTGTGGGGTGAGACCCACGCAGACACGGTGAGAATGTAACTCCACATGGATAGAGACCGGGGTTGGGATCGAACCCGCATCCTCGGTGCTGTGAGGCAGCTGTGCTAACCACTGTGCCGCCGTGCTGCCCCCTGCACTATGCACCGTGACCCATCACCTCAACTGTCTAGAAGAGAGCCTTGATAGATACTGTGCCTGTTCTTCTGATGTAAAATTGGCACTTAAGCATCCAATATAATAATAATAATCTTTATTGTCACAAGTAGGCCTTACATTAACACTGCAATGAAGTTACTGTGAAAATCCCAAGTCGCCACATTCTGGCGCCTGGTTGGGCACACAGAGGGAGAATTCAGAATGCTCAAATTTCCTAACAGCATGTCTTTCGGGATTTGTGGGAGGAACCTTAGCCCCTGGAGGAACCTCACGCAGACATGAGGAAAACGTGCAGACCCCACACGAGACAGGACCCATGTAGGGGGAAATGCAAATGCTCATTCTGTACTAGAAGTGTGGTATAAAAACCAGATCTGCTCTGGTCCTGTCCAGCTCAAGGGCCTGGAAAAGACTTGCAAAAGCTGTATTTTGGTCTATACTGGTTCCCCTTCCACCACTGAAGATGTGTGCCACTGGTTGGGATTACAGTTGCACAGGGTACACAACCATCATCCAGACTCAAGCCAAGGAGATATTCTTCAGGCCAGAGTTAACACTCAAAGTCCTCAGCGCTGAGTTAATTCTCTCATCCATCAAAAAAATCAATAGGAACAAATCCTAGCTAATGGATCACTGAGGTAAATTCAGGAGCGGGGACCCTAGATCATTGTTTTTTCAAAGTTTTTTCCCCGGAACAATTTTTTACTAATTGGCCACCCTTCGCGACCCATGCCGGACGACCTTCACGACCCACCATTTTCTTTAAAAAAAATAAATTTGGAGTACCCAATTAATTTTTACAATTAATGGGGCAATTTAGCGTGGCCAATCCACCTACCCCGCACATCTTTTGGGTTATGCGGCCAAAACCCACGCAAACACGGGGAGAATGTACAGACTCCACACGGACCATGACCCAGAGCCGGGACGAACCTGCGACCTCGGCACCATGAGACAGCTGTGCTAACCACTGCACTACCGTGCTCCCCTGTGACCCACCATTTTCACTTACCTTTAGTGTAAGAGGTGAGCCTGCTTGGTCCTCATGATTGCACTTGCATTGTCATTCAATGTTATATTTCTGAGTTTTCCAATGTCTTTGAAGTTTTGAGGGTTTTAAACATTCATTTGCCAGTGCTTCCCTGCATGTAACACACATACGCTTTGCATCCTGATTTGCAGTGACAAGTAATTATCCTAATGCTATTAGGATACATTTACTTTTGGCCATTTTCAGCTTCTTCTTCATGGGTTGTTCAACAGAGGGACCTTGGAGTTCACACCACGCACTGCTGGCAGCTACAAAATGGAGGATTCTTTCTCGTGCCTAGAGACATGTGATGTCAGCATAGTGGGCGTCGTGGACCTGTTCTCTGCCGCCGATCAGGCAGGAAGATTGCACGAGATTTAAAAAAATATATACCTCTATTCTCCTTTTTCACATTTATCGTATTTACAACAACAAATAATTAACAATAACAACAAATACAATGTCAATCCCCTCATCCCACCCACCTTCAAACAGCTCCCAACATTTTGAATACAAAACACCAATGAAAAAGAGTCATCATTAAATTGTATATTCCAAACTAATGTTCAATGTCATCCAATTCATGAAAATGCATGATGAACAAGGCCCATGAGGTGTAGAACCCTTCCACCCTCCCCGTCAGCTCGAACTTTGCTTTCTTGAGGGTTAAGAACATTAGCAGGTCCCCCCCGCCACGCCAAGGCATAGGGTGGAGAAGCCGACCTCCACCCCAACAGAATTTGCCTTCGGGCAATCAATGAGACGAAGGCTAAGACATCTGCCTCCACACCCGCTTCCAACCCCGGCCGATCTGAAACCCTGAATATGGCTTCTAGGGGACCAGGTTCGAGTCTCACGTGCACCACTTTTGAGATTACCTGAAAGACCTCTCTCCAATACCCCTCCAGTTTTGGACAGGACCAAAACATATGAAGATGATTTGCAGGGCCTCCCCTGCAGCGTTCACAGACATCCTCCACCCCAGTCGGCCCATCCTCGCCTTTGTGAGATGTGCCCTATACACCACCTTCAACTGTATCAGCCCCAACCTCACGCATGAAGTTGATGCATTCACACTCCGTAGCACCTGATTTAACTTATCCCTAAATTTTTTATAGTACTCCACCGGAAACCAATCCGGCCCTGCTACCTTCCCGATTGCATCCTCCCAATCGCATCTTTTATCTCCCGCTCCCCAATCACCCCTCCAATGTGGCCCTTTCCTCCTCCACAACCTCGGTTATTCCAACTATCCAGGAATTCCTGCATTCCCCGATCCTTCCCCGGTGGCTCCGACCTATACAACCTCTGATAGAACTCCTCAAAAACCATATTAATCTCGTCCAGAGCCACCACCAACTTCCTTGTCCCATCCCGAACCTGAACCTGAATTTCCCTCGTCGCTGCCTCCCCCTGAAGTTGACCTGCCAGCATGCCTTCTCTCCATACTCGTAGACCTCTCCCCTCGCATGCCTCAATTGGTGCACTGCCTAACTTGTGAATAGCTGGTCAAAACCCGCCTGCAACTCCTAAGGCAGGATTCTCCCGCAATTGGCGGGATGGCCTGACGCCGGCGTCAAGAACGACGCAAACTCTCCAGCGTCGGGCCAACCGAAGGTTGCGGAATCCTCTGCACTTCCGGGGGCTAGGCCGTAGCCAGAGGGGTTGGCGTCGCACCAGCGGCGAAGGGCTGGCGCGAGTTGGTGCATGTGCAGAACTGCCGGCATGGTTCCATGCATGCGCAGTCAGCCGGCATGATTTTGCACATGCTCAGAACAGCCAGCGTGTTTCCTGCGCATGCGCAGGGGGGTTCTTCTCCACGCCGGCCATGGCGGAGCCCTACAGAGGCCAGCGCAGAAGGAAAGAGTGCTCCGACGGCACAGGCCCGACAGCAGATCGGTGGGCCCCGATTGCGGGCCAGGACACCGTGGGGGGCCCCCCAGGGCCGGATCCCCCCCCGCGCCCCCATGCTGGCCAACAAGCCAGGTCCCACCGTGATGGACCATGTCCATTTCACGCCGTCAGGACTGGCCAGAAAACAACGGCCGCTCGGCCCATCGGGGCCCAGAGAATTGCCAGGGGGGCCGCTGCCAAGGCCCCTGACCGGCGCGGCATAAACCCCGCTCCCGCCCGAAAACCGGTACCGGAGAATACAGCAGCTGGCGGCGGGGCGGGATTCACGTCTCCCCCCGGGGATTCTCCGGCCTGGCGGGGGGTCAGAGAATCCCGCCCCTTACTCTTTTCCAACAGTGTTGGATCCACATCCTCAGCATACCTCCTGTCCACTTCCAATATGTCATCTATTAACCGTCTCTTCCTTATCCACCCTCTCTTCCTTATCCACCATTGCCTTAAACAATATCATCTCCCCCCTTATCATTACCTTCAAAGCTTCCCATACCACCGCCTGTGAGACCTCACCCATACAATTAAACCGCACATCTTCCTCAATCACTTTTCCAATCTTATCACAAAACCTTGGTACCCCAACAGCCCCACATCCACTCTCCACCCCCGCCTCTGCACTGTTCCCTCCTCCAACACCATATCAACCCAGTGTGGCGTATCGTCATAGAATTCATAGAATTTACAGTACAGAAGGAGGCCATTCAGCCCATCGAGTCTGCACCGGCTCTTAGAAAGAGCACTCTAACCAAGGTCAACACCTCCACCCTATCCCCATAACCCAGTAACCCCATCCAACACTAAGTGTGTGTTTTGGACACTTAAGGGCAATTTATCATGGCCAATCTACCTAACCTGCACATCTTTGGACTGTGGGAGGAAACTCCGGAGCACCCGGAAGAAACCCACGCATACATGGGGAGGATGTGCAGACTCCGCACAGACAGTGACCCAAGCCAGAATCGAATCTGGGACCCTGGAACTGTGAAGCAATTGTGCTATCCACAATGCTACCGTGCTGCCCTTAAAGTAATCCTGTAGTCCTGTAGTAATAATTGGGGCCTAGTTTTAAGGCTGATTAAATTGGATATCTTAAATTAAAGAATTGGGCACTTTAAAAACCGCAGTCTGCAGAAGCCTGCAGAATCTGAATATACAGAACTCAAGACAAGCTGCAAGGGTCAGTCTGAAGCTGCCCTGAATAACCCATCAAGTAATTATCATTGCTACTTGAGATTCACTGGCCTATTGTCCACAGTTCCTGATATCCCATCAACTGATAGTCGCTCCTACTTAAGATGCATTGGCCTATTGTTCACAGTTCCTATAACTCATCAAGCAACCATTGCTCCTCCCAAGGCGGGTTCAGGTGCCCTGTCAACAGGCCATCAACCAGACTATTGGGCACTGAGACCCTGCTTCCTGAGACTCCATTGGCCGAAGGCCAAAGGCAGGTGGAGAAAGGAGGTGGGTGGCGACAGGAGGGTAAAAAATTAGGCTTGGTGTTTGAGATGACCTTGAACAGACCAGAAGGAAGGAAGCAAGCAAGGAACAGCCAGTGAGAATCACCTTTACAAAGAGGAACTCGAGGGCCTCAGGGATTGGATCTACAACTTACCAAACCACCTTTGTGGGTAGTATAGTCAAATCCTCAGTGTTTCTTGTATGTATAGTGGGTAATTTATGGGTTAACTATATTTAATAAAGTGTGTAAAGATAGATAGTTTTTTGAAGAATAAAGGGATTAAGGGTTATGGTGTTCGGGCCGGAAAGTGGAGCTGAGTCCACAAAAGATCAGCCATGATCTAATTGAATGGCGGAGCAGGCTCGAGGGGCCAGATGGCCTACTGCTCCTAGTTCTTATGTTCTTATGTGTTGCATTATATCTGTGTCCCACTTTGTTCTCCTCATTAATAAAGACACCTGGGTAAACTTAATTAAAGAGCTGGTTGAAGTATCTGAATTGGACAGATACAACATTCCGATATCGCAATTGCCGAATATTATGACCCCTTGATTACGGCCAACAGTGACTTCTGCACCACAAAAATATCTATCCGCGAATAGGCCTTCTGAACTGAAGAGAAGAAAGAATTCTCCCTCTCCCCTGGGTGCTCCAGGTGTCCACTCCTCCCATTTCCACCATTAGCCCAGCCAACGCCTTCACTCCCCCTGACTGGGTAAGCAATCGTGGTCGTGACCTGTCCAATTTTGGCTCCTGCGCCATGTTCCAGTCTCCACCCACTATCAGTTCATGTGAATCCAAGTCAGGGATGTCCCCACACACCTTCTTTACAAACCCTGCATCATCCCAATTGGGACCAAACACGCTTACCAACGCCACCAACCTCCCTTCCAATGCCCCTGTTACTATTGCGTGTCTACCTCCCTGATCTGTCACAACTCTCTCCATTTGGAACCTCTGTAGCATTTAACCTCTGTAACAGTATGAAATAAGAACATTATTCCAAGCTACATATATACATTCTCCCACTCTTTACTTCTGTCCTAAGCCTTCTGCCTTCATAAATGCCTCTGCCGCATCAAAGTAAAAGTCTCTGGAGTTGTAGGTAACCCTTAGCTTTGTTGGATACACCACTCTAAACCGCACTCCATTGTCGTACAATACCACCTTCCCCGTCCGAAAGCCACTCACCGCTTTGCCAGTTCCACCTTCGAGTCCTGATAGATACGAACCTTGGCACCAGCCCATTGCACCCCCGCTTCTTCTTTGCTCAGTTGAATACCTTCTCCTTCATGTGATATTGTGAAAACAAATAATCATTGCTCTTGGTGGCTCGTTTAGCTTTGGCTTAGGCCTCAGCGGCTGATGAGCGATGTCCAATTCATACCAAGAGGATTCTTCTCCCTCCTCCATCAATTCTGCCAACATCTTGGCAAAGTACTCTGTTGGCCTTGGGCCCTCCTCCACCTCGGGCAGGCCCACGATCCTCATATTCTGTCATCTCGAGCAGTTCTCCATATCCTCCAGCTTTGCTCGCAGCCACTTATTGGCCTCAACCACCCTCTGCAGCTCATCCCCCAACCAGGTGAGCTGATCCCAGTGTGGCGGCATGGCCTCCTCCACTCCCTTCATCTTCTCACTCTGTTCCCTCACCTCGGCCAACGCCTTTGCAACAGCTACCTTCACCGGGACAAGTGTCTCCTCTACCATTGCCTTCTGTGCCACTGCCATCTCCTTTCTCACCACCTCCATATGTTTTGTGAACTCTAGAGACACCACCTCAGCCATCTTCTCTGCTGTAAGCAGTGCGGCTCCACCCAGCGGCTCGGCCTCCGCCATCTTGTCAGCCCCCAGGCTGGTCCTCATGATCGATGGTGAGGTGTCATTTTCTCCCTTCCTTGCTGTTTCCTATGGCTTTTGGACATCTTTGGCCTTCTTTGCATCTTCTTAATCCTTCATAAATTGCCCCCAGGACCGAGTATGAGAAATTCCCCAAAAGAAAAAAAACATATGCCTCAAGCAGGAGCCACCCATCGTGTTACAGCCCCTCGACAGACCACCTTCTGCTGCCTGGTTTTCTGGACTTAACACCTCCACTTTGGCTGCCTTGTGCACAGGACCCAGCCCCGCCGCTCCGACTGCCTCGTGTTCTAGGCCCAGCCCCGCCACTCCGGTTGCTTCAAGCACTGCCCTCAGTCCTGCTGCTCCAGCTGCTTCACAGTCTGTTCACTGTCCCACTGTTTCGGCTGCCTCACGTTCCTAGTTCGGGCCCACCACCTCGTGCGTGTGAGACTCCGCCCCTGGCGCTCCAATGACTCCGCAGTCTGAGCTCAATGCCTCCACTCCAGCTGCCCCGCGCTCCCGTGGGATTTATCATCAGTTTTAAACTGGTTTTCCGCCTATCCGTCGGGCCCCAAAGACCGGAAAAAGATTGAGACCCCCCCACCAAAAAAAAAGAACTCCGAGAGAGAAAAGAATGGCCGGGGGCGGGAGCCTCTCTCTTTAGCGATCGCTCCGCTCCCGATTTTAAAGGTTTTCTTTCCTACTTTTGGTGTCTGGTTTGACACTTCCCTTGCTGCGGGGGGCTTAAATAAATAAATTTGTGTGTTGTGGGCGCAGGTTCCCAGTAAAGAACGGAACAAAATTGCGATCCCCAGCAGGAGCTCCTACACATGCCAGATTCCCGCGATTTAAAAAGAAATCTGCTCCTGCGTCAGCGCAGTGACATCAGGAGGAGGCGTTCTGCCCTAATGTGCTCCGAGCCTGTGCACTGCTGAGGGGGAATGCATACGCAGAAAGGCCAGCATTTTTAAAAGCCAGTTCAGCGTTGGGCATTTCTTCCCGCGATCAGGACCGCCGCGATCAGGACCGCCGTGATGCATCGTTCTGTGACCCTCCTGACAGTTCGGGTAGCACAGTGGTTAGCACTGTTGCTTCACAGCACCAGGGACCCAGGTTTGAGTCCTGGCTTGGGTCCGCTGTGTATGGAGTCTGCATGTTCTCCCTGTGTCTGCGTGGGTTTCCTCCAGGTGCTCCGATTTCCTCCCACAAGTCCCAAAAGATGTGCTGTTAGGTGAATTGGACAATCTGAATTCTCCCTCTGTGTACCCGAACAGGCACCGGAATGTGGCAACTGGGGGTTTTTCATAGTAACTTCATTGCAGTGTTTATGTAAGCCTACTTGTGACAATGATAAAGATTATTATTACCTGCTCGCAACCCACCCACAGGTCACGACCCTGGGTTTGAAAATGACTGCCCGAGCTGACTTTAATCCTGCCTAAACCCTCAACAAATGACTACAAGCCAAGAATGAGGGTTGAACCTGGGTCTGTTAGGTTTGGTAATACATGTGGCGGTGTTCTCATCTGTGGCTCAGCAGGCAGCAGGCAGCACTCTCACCTCTGAGGGAGAAGATTGGAGGTTCCAGCCCTGCTCCAGAGACACAAGAACAAAATCTCAGATGACATTCTGTGAAGGAAGTGACACGTTTAATGAAGAAATTGAAGTGTTAATTGGATTAACGAATTCAATTATAGTGTGCAACATTTGAATTCCTGTCAGAAACCTAGTCAACACGTAAAGCACGGGATCTCAACAGGACCTTGAATGTCCTTGGTGTTGGCGAAAGCTATGTATTTGTACAAGTAAACAACTGAAATGAACCTCCAGAATTCTTAAGTTTGATAAGAATTATTTAAGAAGTTGTTTTGCACAATACAATGGGCAATGCAAGTCCATCTGGTAACAGCTAAAACTTTCTTAAAAGCCAGTACAGTCACTGACACATGGGCCGAGGCTCTCTGATCTGAATTCACCCCGCAACCGCTGACAGCAACCTACTCCCTGAAGTGGGGCCGGAGAATCCCACCAACGTCAACGGACGGAGAATTTGTGCATCAGGCTCTCTACTGTGGTTACCACCCTAATAGTGTTGGCCTCAATGCCACGCATTGCTGGTGACATCTCCTGTGCCTATAGCCTCTGGGACTTCTCGAAGCGGCTATGGATCTGCTGGAGTGACACTGACACCTCCCTCTGAATGGCCTGGCCTCACCTTAATGTCTCCATCAGCTCCAGGATGACCTCTTCCACTGGCTCAGCATCAGGCAGGGACCCAGCTGGGTCTTGGGATCCAGCAGCCCTCCGACTGCTGTCACGCCTAGGGGTTCCTGCCTCTACCTGATGTACATCAGCAGCTGTGTGGTGCTCACCAGATTGTGCCCCAGAAGCCTGACCACTAACATTTCCCCATCGAGGTGCATGTATCTGCGCTGGTGGGGATGACAGCTGTGACACGATTATTATGGTGGCATCCTCGGACCGCCCCTCCGAGGTGTTCAACAGTGCCATTGGCTGGAGGACCTGCGGTAGAATGGACATGTGGTCAGTGGGAGGGATGGGTCAGTCAGTAAGGCAATAAGAACTCACGTTTGACAGATCCTTTGGCTGGGCCCTGGTGGTTCTTCACCTCTGCGGCATCCACCAGCCTTTGCGTTGGTGACCGCTCTGTCGTCTGCTACACTAGTCACATTCCTCGAAGGAAGTGAGGATTTTTAATTCCGCCATACCTCCTCTAATCAGGGTCCTCTACTGGCGATTGTGGGAGAGCTTTTCCTGAGGCGGCACAGAGAGGGCATTGTTAGCCACATGCGTGGTTCACAGCGGTTGGGGGGGGGTGGCGGGGAAGGGGGGGTGACTCAAGGGTGGGGTGGTTGAACGGGGAGAGGGTGGAGGAAGGCTTGGAGGTGGCCTGGAGAGTTGGTGGATGGATGCTCCCTTGAGGGTGGGGCATTGGGGTGGACATTGGTGTCTACTCACTCATACTGCCTGGTGTAGGTCATTGACCTTTCTCCTGCACTGGAGAGCAGCCCTCCTAGTTACACCCCCGGCACTCATAGCCGCCGCCACCTCGTCTCAGGCAGCACTGGCTGTCCTGTGGCTGACTTTCCGGGACCCTTGGAGGAACAGGGCATACCTCCTGTCGAGCAGCCTCCCCAGATCTGCATTCCAAACCTTGGGCCCGGTCTTCTGGGCACCATTGTTGTGAGCTGGCAGGGGCTGGTTGAGCAAGTTCTGCTTAAGTGCTGCTCTATCTTGTTAGCGGGGGGCTGGCATGCATGGTGCTGGCGAATCAGCTGGCGAGCCTTCATTTGCAGCTAGAAGCCCATGGGCCCTCATTAAGTTTTAAAAAATTTTTTCCAATTAAGAGGCAATTTAGCATGGCCAATCCACCTGGCCTGCACATCTTCGGGTTGTGGGGCCGAAACCCACGCAAACACGGGGAAAATGGGCCCTCATTAAGTTGACCAATTAATGTTGAATAGTGCTGCTGGCTTTGCCAGACCGAACGCCAGGAAGTTCACAGCAGTTCCCGCTCACTACCACACTTAGACATCTTTCCGGAGGATCGATCTCAAAGGGTAGAGTTCTAAATTAGAATCCCCCCAAAGGCACTTCACACTATTCAGAAAATATACTGGATTGTGAATATAATTTTAAATCAATTTTGTTTGACTATCCAGATTGTTAATTGATGCACAATCAATGGACACGAAACGTAGATGAAGTCCGAACGATAGGCTTTAATACACAAGACGTGTACCCGGCAGCAGACGTGCAGAAGAAAGGCCGACTGCCGGGAAGCACGGGTTCTTATATCCCGCCTCGTAAGCGGAGCTACCTACCTCTCAGCCAATCGGCTGAGAGGCACATGACTTACCCGGGCCAATGGGCAGCGAGTCCTCTGCACCAAAGGCAGCTCACACTTCCAGGTACCGTAATACCCCTAGTCATACTACCACATTAATTAAACTGGATTAAAAAATTGTATGTAACCTAAAGTAGAATTGTCATGTTGTAACTAGCTTTAATTACTGCCCATTTTTATTGGTAATCTTAAGAGTTTTTTCTGCTATAACATACCTGTTGATATATTCTATCCCAAGATAATTTTGCTGGTTTGAAAATTCCTAGGAGGGAGAACATTTTATTTCAGGAACCAGTCTATGGCTGGTCAAGCTGACTAAGATCCTTTAATGATCTGAAATGTCTCTTACTTAAGATTTTAAACTAACAATAACTTTGGCTGCGCAGATTTACCTTGCTGGGGGAGTAAAGATAGTCGACCCATTAACAATTCCAGTGCAGTATTGAGGAAGTGCTACTCTGTTGGAAGTACTGTCATATAGATAAGCCTTCAAACTGTGCCTCTGTCTGTTCATGGATGGATATAAAAGCTCTTCTAGCACAATTCTAAAGAAAAGCAGAACATTCCTCCTGGTGCCTTGCCCAACATTTACCCATCAACCAACGCTAAAAAAATCAGTGTTTTGGCCATTTATCAAATGACTGTGTCAGCTTGCTGTATGTAAATTGGCTGCCCATAGATACATAGAAGATAGGAGCAGGAGGAGGCCTTTTGGCCCTTCGAGCCTGCTCCGCTTTTTATCACGATCATGGCTGATCATCCAACTCAATAGCCTAATCCTGCTTTCTCCCCATAGCCTTTGATCCCATTCACCCCAAGTGCTATATCCAGCCCCCTCTTGAATATATTCAAAGTTTTAACATCAACTATTTCCTGTGGTAATGAATTCCACAGGCTCACCACTCTTTGTATGAAGAAGTGTCTCCTTATCTCTGTCCGAAATGGTTTACCCTGAATCCTCAGGCTGTGACCCCTGGTTCTGGACACACCTATTATTGGTAACATCTTCCCTGCATCTACCCTGTTTAGTCCTGTTAGAATTTTATAAGTCTCCATGATATTCCCCCTCATTCTTCTGAACTCCAGCGAAAACAATCCCAACCTAGTCAATCTCTCCTCATATAACAGTCCCCCCATCCCTGGAATCAATCTGGTAAACCTGCGCTGCACTCCCTCGAGAGCAAGAACATCCTTTCTCAGAGAAGGAGACCAAAACTGCACACAATACTGCCTCACCAAGGCCCCGTACAATTGCAGCAACACATCCCTGCTTCTATACTCGAAACCTCTCGCAATGAAGGCCAACATACCAATAGCCTTCTTTACCGCCTGCTGCACCTGCATGCTTACCTTCAGCGAATGGTGCACAAGGACACCCAGGTCCCACTGCACACTCCCCTCTCCCAATTTACAACCATTCAGGTAGTAATCTGCCTTCCTGTTTTTGCTTCCAAAATGAATAACCTCACACTTATCCAAATTATACTGCATCTGCCATTGGTTTGCCCACTCGTCCAACCTGTCCAGATCATGCTGTCGGATCCCTGCATCCTCGTCACAATTCACCCTCCCACCTAATTTGGTATCATCTGCAAACTTTGAGATGTTACATTTTGTTCCCTCATCCAAATCATGAATATATATTGTGAATAGCTGGGGTCCCAGCACCGATCCCTGTGGTACCCCACTGGTTACTGTCTGCCAATTTGAAAAGGACCCATTAATCCCTACTCTTTGTTTCCTCTCTGCCAACCAGTTTTCTATCCACCTCAATACATTTCCCCCAATCCCATGCACTTTAATTTTGCACAATAATCTCTTATGCGGGACTTTGTCAAACGCCTTCTGAAAGTCCAAAAATACCACATCGACTGGCTCCCCCTTGTCGACTGTCCTGGTTACCTCTTCAAAGAATTCCAACAGATTTGTCAAGCATGATTTTCCCTTCACAAATCCATGCTGACTCTGACTGATCCTGCCACTGCTTTCTAAATGTTCTGCTGTAAAGCCCTTGATAATGGATTCAAGCATTTTCCCACTACCGATGTTAGGCTTACTGGTCTATAATTCCCTGCTTTCTCTCCACCTCCCTTTTTGAATATAGGAGTGACGTGAACTACCGTCCAATCTGCAGGGACAGTTCCAGACTCTATCGAATCCCGGAAGATGACCACCAATGCATCCACTATTTCCAGAGCCACCTCCTTAAGCACTCTGGCATGCAGATTCTCAGGCCCTGGGGATTTATCTGCCTTCAATCCATCAGTTTTCCCAGCACCATTTCTCTACTAATGTTGACCTCCCTCAGTTCTTCCCTCTCACTAAACCTTTCATTCTCCAACATTTCTGGGATCTGTTTTGTGTCCTCATTTGTGAAGACAGAACCAAAGTATGTATTCAATTGCTCAGCCATTTCTTTATCACTTATTATGCATTCCCCTGTTTCTGTCTGTAGGGGGCCGACATTTCTCTTTACTAATTACTTTCTCTTCACATATCTGTATAAACTCTTAGTGTCAGTCTTTGTGTTCCCTGCAAGCTTCCTTTCGTACTGTACTTTCCCCTTCTTAATCAATCACTTTGTCCTTCTTTGCTGAATTCTAAACTGCTCCCAATCCTCAGACCTATTATTTTTCTTGGCCAATCTGTATGCTTCTTCCTTGGATCAGATACTATTTCTAATTTCCTTTCTAAGCCATGGATTGGCCCTCTCAGCCCCTTTGCTTTTGTGCCAGACAGGAATGAACAGTTGCTGTAGTTCCCCCATGCGTTCCTTGAATGTTTGCCATTGTCTATCCACTGTCATCCCTTTAAGTAACTCTCCCCAATCTATCAAGGCCAACTCACACCTCATATCCTCATAGTTCCCTTTATTAAGATTCAGCACCCAAGTCTCTGAATCAACTACTTCACTCTCCACCTTGATAACAAATTCTATCATGTTACGGTCGCTCATCCCCAAGGGGTCTCATACAGCCATATTGGCAATGATTCCCTTCTCATTACACAGTACCCTGTCTAAGATGGCCTGCTCTCTAGTTGGTTCCTCCACATATTGGTCAAGAAAACCATCCCGTATACACTTCAGGAATTCCTCCTCTACGGCATTGTAGCTAATTTAATTTGCCCAATCTATGTGAAGATTAAAATCGCCCATGATCACCGATATTCCCTTATTCCATGCATCACTAAGTTCTTGTTTAATGCCATTCCCAACCTCACCAGTGCAGTTTGGGGGTCCATATATGACACCCACTAATGCTTTTTGACCCTTGGTATTTCTCAATTCTACCCATACAGATTCCACATTGTCAGAGCTAATATCCTTTCTCACTATTGTGTTAATTTCCTCTTTAACCAGCAGTGCCACGCCATCACTTTTTCTTGTATGCCTGTCCTTCCTAAACGCTGAAAACCCCGGGACATTCAGTGCCCATCCCTGTTCACCCTGCAGCTATGTCTCCGTAATCCCAATTATATCATACCTATTTATATCTAGGGCAGCACGGTGGCCTAGTGGTTAGCACAACCGCCTCACGGCGCTGAGGACCCGGGTTCGAATCCCGGCTCTGGGTCACTGTCCGTGTGGAGTTTGCACATTCTCCCCGTGTCTGCGTGGGTTTCGCCCCCACAACCCAAAAATGTGCAGAGTAGGTGGATTGGCCACGCTAAATTGCCCCTTAATAGAAAAAAAATAATTGGGTAATCTAAATTTATAAAAAAAAATAAAAAAAAATACCTATTTATATCTATCTGCATGATTAGTTCATCCACTTTATTGCAAATGCTCCGTGCATTAAGGCACAGAGCCTTTAAGTTTGTCTTTTTCACAATGCTTATCTTGCTCCCAATATTTTTCTCCACTGCCCTGTTTGAATTTTGTCCTTGGTTTCTGCACCTATCACTTTTCTTATTTACTTGTCTACCTTTTGTTTTTGTCCTTGCTCCCTCTTTCTCTGACTCCTTGCTTAGGTTCCCATCCCCCTGGCATTTTAGTTTAAACCCTCCCCAACCGCTCCAACAAATAGCCCCCCGAAGTCATCAGTTCCAGTCCTGCCCAGGTGTAACCCGTCCAGTTTGTACAGGTCCCACCACCCCCAGAACCGGTCCCAATGGCCCAAGAATCTGAAACCCTCCCCCTGACACCATCTCTTCAGCCACGTATTCATCCTAAATATCCTGTCATTTCTACTCTGGCTAGCACTTGGCACCGGTAGAAATCCTGAGATCACTACCTTTGAGGTCCAATTCTTTAACTTCCTTCCTGGCTCCCTGTATTCTGCCTTTAGGACCTCATCTCTCTTTTTTACCTATGTCGTTTGTACCGATGTGTACCACGACCATTGGCTGTTCACCCATTGCATTATAACTGTTCCTACACTTCAAAGAAGTATTTCTTGGCTATAATAGGTGTTGAAATGTCTTAAGAGTGTGGAAAGTCCAGTATAAATGATGTCTTTTTGTTTTTTTGGAAGCAGTGAAAATGCGGAACCCTGAGCAGATCTGAATGTTAGCAAGTCGCTTGAGTTTCTGCGTGCCAGCACATCATCATTGTGAACCAAAAGGCACAGGCGGAATTTTCTGGCCATTCTCGCTGGCGGGATCTTCTGGGTTCTGGGTCTGCCGACTGTGAAGTGGAATATTGCAGACACCAGAATTCAGAAATAGAAAGTGGAAACGCTCAACAACTCGGGCAGTGTCTGTGGAGAGAAAAGCAGAGTCAACCCTTTGGATTGATGACTTTTCAACTGAAAGTAGGAAAGTTAGAAACCCTGTGCGGGATTCTCCCAGCCCCGCGTCGGGCCGGAGAATCCCCGCAACCGCGCCACGCCTCCCCGACACCGGCACGCGATTCTCCGCAGAGAATCGGCGCCATTGGCACCGGCATGTTTGGCGCGGTGCCGGTCGAGGGCTGCTCTACGTGGCTCGGCCGCAGATTCTCCGGCCTTAGCCGTTCAAAAAAGAGTCTTGCCGGCGGCGGCCACAGCTGGTCGCAGCCGGCAGGAACTCTGCGTGCAGGGCCGGGGGGTGGCCTGTGGAGCGGAGGGCGGGGCTCCGACCACGGGGGGTGCCTCCGATGGCGCCTGGCCAGCTATCGGGGCCCACCAATCGGCGGGACAACCAAGCCTAGTTTCCTATGCGCCGGCCCCATAACTCCCGCGCCATGTTGTGTCGGGGCTGGCACGTTGAGGGAGGCCACCGCATATGCGCGGGTTGGCGCGGCGCACAGTTTGCACCGGAATGGGAGGCTGGAGCAGTGTAAACCGCTCCAGCACCGTGCTGGCCCCCTCTAGGGGCCAGAATCAGTACTGCCAGCAGCCCGTTCACACCATCAGTGATTCCGATGGTGTGGACACTCTGCCGCCGAATGGGAGACTCCCGCCACCTGGGTTTCTTTGAGCAGGCATAAGTGGGGAGTGAGGGAAGAACAAAAGGGGAAGACTATAATAGGGTGGATGGCAGGAGATATTAAACAAGAAAAGATTTAATGATGCAGGGTCAAAGGGAGCAGTCATGGGACAGGTCAAGAAACAAAAGATGTGTATGGAGGAGTTGTGAGTGGCAATATCCTGACTAACTGCCGTCTAAACGAAGGAAATAAGAAAGAAATACGAGAGAAAAACAACTAGCAAAAAAAGACACAAAACAAAATAAGGGCTGAGGATTCAATGAAAAGTTATTGAACTCCATGTTGAGCTCAGAAGGAAGTAAAGGCCCGAGATGGAAAACGAGGTGCGGTTTCTCTGTAGGAACAGAAATACTGTAGCTGGCCAAGGACAGAGAGGTCTGATTGGGAGCAAGATGGAGAACTAAAATGACAGGAAACTGGAAGTTCAGGATCGTGTTTCCAGATGGTAACGGAGGTTTCCGCAAAGCGGTCACACAGTTTGCGTTTGGTCTCTGCAATGTGGAGGCTGTCATAATATCCACTCATGGATATCATGAGATGCAGACAGGCAGTGATTGACACACAGGGGCCGGGATTCTCCCCTACCCGGCCGGGCGGGGGGGTCCCGGCGTAGCGGAGTGGCGCCAACCACTCCGGCATCGGGCCTCCCCAAAGGTGCGGAGAGGCTAGGCCCGCGGCGGAGTGGGTGACGCCACGTCGACTGCCGCCAAAACCGGCGCCAGCGGCCTTTGACGCCCGCCGCCCAGCGCCGGGACTCGCCGAAAGGCCTTCGCCGGTTCGCACATGCACCGGTGCGTCAGCTGCTGCTGATGTCACCACCGGCGCATGCGCACTGGGGGATTCTCTTCTGCCTCAGCCATGGTGGAGGCCGTGGCGGGGGCGGAAGAAAAAGAATGCTCCCACAGCACTGGCCCACCCACCGATCGGTGGGCCCCGATCGCGGGCCTCGCCACCGTGGGGGCACCCCCTGGGGTGCGATCGACCCGCGCCCCCCCCAGGACCCCGGGGGCCCGCTCGCGCCACCAATCCCGCTGGCACCAGAGGTGGTTGAAACCACGGCAGCGGGAGAGGCCTCCCAGCGGCGGGACTTCGGCCCATCGCAGGCCAGAGAATCGCCACGGGGGGCACGCCGATCAGCGCGTAGGACACGCCGCTCAGCGGGGCGTGATTCCCGCCAATTCCAGGGTGGTGGAGAATTTCTGCCAGGATAACCAATGAACACACACGACACAGAACAACCAATCACCAGACAGGACACTACCACTATAAGACACACGAAGCATTAAAGCTCTGCCTCTTCTCACTGGATACAGCTACAGAGATAGTTAGAGTGCACAAGGCCACGAGCACCTTCTCCATGTGACAGAGAGCTAGTCTGGTCAAGCCAGTCTGAGGTTATCAGTTTAGATTAATAGAGTGTCAACCCACAGCAGATTATGTACAGCCCCAAGCAAGTTCAATAAAACAGTAATGGACCATCTCCTGTGTCGGACGCCTGATTCGAGTTTCACTGCACCCAGTTGCAGTCAACGTTAGACCAACTCAGATAACATTTCATGGTACCAGGGAACTATTAACTCTAACGAACCTACCTCGAGTGAATCTGCAACGACCAGCAAGCAAACATCCAGCGGCATGGAAAAGATCCAGCCCTCTCCACAACTCTGGATCTCCGGCAACCTCGGCGCCAAATGGAAGGTCTTCAACAGAAGTTCCTCCTGTATATCGAGGCCTCCGACCTCGAGGCAGCATTGGATTCCAGGAAGATCGCGCTGTTCCTGTCGACCGCGGGGGATCATGCCATCCACATCTTTAACTTGCTCGCGCTTGCTGATGGCAAAGACAAGACGAACTTCAAGACAGTTCTGCTGAAATTCGACAGCCACTGCGAAGTCGAGGTAAATGAGAGCTTTGAACTGTACATCTTCCAACAGAGGCTTCAGGGTTAGGATGAATCTTTTCAGTCCTTCTTGACCCATCTCTGCATCCTAGCGCAGGGGCTGGTTTAGCTCACTGGGCCAAATCGCTGGCTTTTAAAGCAGACCAAGCAGGCCAGCAGCACGGTTCGATTCCCGTACCAGCCTCCCCGGACAGGCGCCGGAATGTGGCGACTAGGGGCTTTTCACAGTAACTTCATTGAAGCCTACTCGTGACAATAAGCGATTTTCATTTCATTTCATTTCATGTAATTATGACTCAGCAGCTGATTCCATGATCCGGGATCAGATCGTTTGTGGGGTCCACTCCAACTCCCTGCAGGAACAGCTACTCAAAATCAAACAGTTGACCCTCTCGTCGCCATCGAAACGTGCGCGTCCATGAGCATGCCAGAAATCGTTACTCCCACATCAGGGCGGCAGAAACTGCAAAACTAGTCTCCCATGAGGCAGAAAGGCGACAGGCCATCGCAAAAATGCAAGGCCTGAGCATCGAGGAGAGTGGCCATTTTGCGCTCTTTTGCCGGGACCCTACGCATGCGCGCCACGACCGGGAGGACGATGAGGCCGAAGACCCTACTGTGCATGTGCGAACGTCGGCCAACCGGACTGCGCATGCGCGATGCCGCACAGAACGCACTGACATCAGCGTCATGACATGTCCAAATTGTGGCTCCACCCATGTAAAGCGGCAATGTCCAGCCAAAGGCAGGCGATGTCTACAGTGTGGAAAGCCTGGGCATTACGCAGCCTTCTGCAGGTCCGCTCCACCAACCAACAGCCAGCGATCCCAGCTGCAGCGCAGACGTGTTCACTGCGTACAACAAGGCATGCAGGATTCTGATCCCGACAGCCCAACATACACCGATGTTGACTGCCTCGAGTCTCCGTATCGGGTGGGCATCATCACCACACGCGAGCTGGTCTCCACTGCGTCTGCAAACCGCCTTTCAATCCTGAGTGTGGATCCTGACGACAAGTGGTGTGCTGTCATCATGGTCAACCCGTGTCGCATCCGATTCAAATTGGACATTGGCGCGTCTGAGAATCTCATATCACAGTCGGACCTCGGCAGCATCCGAGACTAACCTAGCATTCTTCCACCAGCCTGACAGCTCCTTGACTACAATGGCAATGCCATAGCTGCCAGTGGATCGGGTCAGCTCGCTGTATCTCACAAGGCAATCAAGGCAACGTTAAGATTCGAGGTCGTCTGGCCTGACAAGGCATCCCTGCTCATTCCTCGCGCATACAACTCCTAAATCTGGTCCAGCGCGTCCATGCCATGTCCTCGACACCCGGTGACTGCCTCGCCCAATGTGAATCTCCAGACTGCGATAGACCACATTCTCACGCAATACCACAACGTGTTTGATGGAATGGGCACCCTCCCATATCGCTACAAGATATTGCTCAAACTGAATGCCACCCCAGTGATCCATGCACCACGCCGGGTGCCGGCTCCTCTCAAGGATCGTCTGAAAACGGAGCTACGAGAACTCCAAGACCAGGGTATCATTTCAAAGGTCACGGAACCAACAGACTGGGTCAGCTCTATGGTCTGCATCAAGAAACCCTCTGGTGAAGTCCGCATTTGCATCGATCCCAAAGACCTGAATCGCAACTTCATGCGAGAGCACTACCCGATCCTGAAGTGAGAAGAATTAACCTGTGAGATGACTCATGCCAAATTCTTCACCAAGCTGGACACCTCCCGTGGGTTCTGGCAAATACGGCTGGATGAGTCCAGTCGGAAGCTGTGCACGTTTAACACTCCGTTCGGCAGGTATTGCTACAACTGCATGTCTTTCGGCATCATTTCAGCTTCCGAAGTCTTTCATCGAATAATGGAGCAAATGATGGAGGGCATCGAGGGGGTGCAAGTCTATGTGGACGACATGATCATCTGGTCAACGACGCCTGAGGATCACATCGCTCGCCTCAGCCAGGTTTTCCAGAGGATCCACGGAAATGGCCTCCAGCTCAACAGGGCCAAATGCTCATTTGGTTGGTCCGCTATCAAGTTTATGGGTGACCACATTTCACAGCAGGGTGTGCAAGCTGACACCGACAAGGTGCTAGCGATCAATGCCATGAAGACCCCAGAGGACAAATAGGCCGTCCTACGTTTCCTTGGGATAGTAAATTTTCTCTGAAAATTCATTCCTAACATGGCATCCCACACCACAGCCCTCCGGCATCTCGTAAAAATGTTCACAGTGTTCCAGTGGCTTCCCGCCCATCAAGCAGAGTGGCTTGAGCTGAAGGCGAAGCTCACCACAGCCCCAGTACTGGAATTCTTTGACCCAACCAGGGACACCAAGATATCCACAGACGCAAGCCAGGACGGCATTGGGGCGGTGCTCCTCCAGCTAGACGACTCCTCGTCCTGGGCTCCAGTGGCATACGCCTCCAGGGCCATGACTCCGACCGAACAACGGTATGCCCAGATCGAAAAAGTTAAGTTTCATGACTATGTATACGGTCTGCCAAAGATCACGGTGGAAACAGACCACAGGCCCTTAGCCCACATAATCCAGAAGGATTTAAATGTATGACACCTCGGCTGCAGCAAATTCTTCTTCGTCTCCGCCGATATGACTTCGAACTCGTCTACACACCGGGTAAGGAGCTGATCATCGTGGATGCCCTATCCCGATTCATCACCACGCCGTGTGAACAGGGCGACTTCATTCGCCACATTGACGCACAGGTATAGTTGTATTCCAGCAGCCTCCCAGCCACTGATGAACAAGTTATCCAAATATGCGAAGAAACTGCCAAAGATCCTCTACTGCAGCGCGTGATGCAACAACTCGCCCAGGGCTGGCAAAAGGGGCAGTGCCCCCAGTTCTTCAACATTAAGGACGAGTTAACGGTAGTTGAGGGGATCCTTCTTAAACTAGATAGAATCGTCATTCCCCAAAGCATGCAAGCCATGGTGCTCAGACAGATCCATGAGGGTCACCTTGGGGTCGAGAAATGTCGACGCAGAGCTCGGTAGGCAGTTTACTGGCCTGGCATCAGCCAGGACATTGCCAACACGGTCCTCAACTGCACAACATGCCAGAAGTTTCAACCACCCCAGCCCAAGGAAACACTGCAACAGCATGAGATCTTGACCTCTTTGTGGTCCAAGGTGGGTTCGACCTCTTTCATGCAAATGGCCGTGATTACGTGCTTTTAATCGACTACTTCTCCAGCTACCCAGAAGTGGTGAAACTGTCGGACCTCATGTCCAAGTCCGTCATCAAAGCCTGCAAAGAGACATTTGCCAGGCACGGGATACCACTCACAGTAATGAGTGACAATGGTTCATGTTTCTACAGCCAAGAGTGGTCCGACTTTGCACTGTCCTGCCACTTCAGGCATAGCACATCCAGTCCCCATTACCCGCAATCAAACGGGAAGGCCGAGAAGGGGATCCATATTGTCAAGCGGCTGCTTTGCAAGGCTGTAGACTCAGCCTCTGATTTTAACCTGGCACTATTGGCATACAGGGCAACCCCTCTGTCAACTGGTTTGTCTCTGGCGCAGCTGCTCATGAACCGCAACCTGCGGACGACTGTTCTAGCCATCCATGTTCAAGGCCTTGACCACCTCACGGTGCTGCAGAAAGTGCAGCGATTCAGGAACCATCAGAAGATCACATATGATGCTCATGCCACTGATCTGCCTGCGTTGGCTCCAGAAGGTGTTGTTCGCGTCCAGTTGCCTGAGGGAGGCTGGTCAGCCTCAGATGTTGTCGTCAGACAGGCTGCCCCCAGGTCTTTCGTTGTTCAAATGGCTGATGGCTCCATTCTTCGGCGCAACAGGAGGGCGCTGTGCAAACTTGCCTGCCCGCCACCTGACGGCACTTCTCCGCATGTCATTATGCCGCCTCAGGTCATCTCGCACCACGTGGCCACCGATCTGGCAGCGATCCCACCTGTCCACAAGGCCACCGATCGGGCAGCAATTCCACCTGTCCACAAGGCCACCGATCGGGCAGCAATCCCACCTGTCCACAAGGCCACCGATCTGGCAGCAAGCTCACCTGTCCAGGTGCCGGCGTCCCCCCTCCACCTCTGAGGCGATCGACAAGAATTCGTCGCCCACCACAAAGACTGAATCTATAGACTTGAATCCTGTACATTTTGTTCAGTTTGCTCTGTATCTGCACGATAGACACCTTCCCATGTAAATATGTTCATTCACTCACCACTTGTACATAGTCACATATGTATGTACAGCTACATTCCAAAATTTATTTCAAAAAGGGGGATGTCATAATATCCACTCATGGACATAATGAGATGCAGACAGGCAGTGATTGACACACAGGGTAACCAATGAACACACACGACACAGAACAACCAATCACCAGACAGGACACTACCACTATAAAACACACGAGGCATGAAAACTCTGCCTCTTCTCACTGGATACAGCTACAGAGATAGTTAGAGTGCACAAGTCCATGAGCACCTTCTCCATATGACAGAGAGCTAGTCTAGTCAAGCCAGTCTGAGGTTATCAGTTTAGATTAATAGAGTGTCAACCCACAGCAGATTATGTACAGCAACAAGCAAGTTCAATAAAACAGTGATGGACCATCTCCTGTGTCGGACGCCTGATTCGAGTCTCACTGCATCCAGTTGCAGTCGATGTTAGACCAACTCAGATAATAACACATCAGAGGTCATCACATTGTGAGCAGTGAACAAAACGTACAGCATTTTCTGGTTTTATTTATGAGATAGAAAAAGTTTTTTTCCCCACTTTGCAGGGGGGTAGCGGACAGGGGAGTAGCGGGCATAAGAGTTCATGTGAGGAAGCCTCCACGAATGTCCCAATCAGGGCTTGGAAATCCAGCGCACTGATTGTCTGGGACTGATGGCTGAATCATGACCACTGTCACACCATTTATTTATTTTTCAATTAATTTAGAGTACCCAATTATTTTTTTCCAATTAAGGGGCAATTTAGCGTGGTCAATCATACTACCCTGCACATCTTTTGGGTTGTGGGGTAAGACCCACGCAGACACCGGATAATCCACACAGTCAGCGACCCGGGGCTCGGATCAAACCTGGGTCCTCGGTGCTGTTAGGGAGCAATGCTAACCACTGCACCATCGTGCTGCCCTGTTTTCATTTATGTTCCGTACAAGCCATTCTATCTCTAACCTGTAATTTGAGCGTGTATTAACCTTGGTTACACACCACCCTGGAATCATATGACAGAGGTTGCAGTGTGAGTCGGGGCTACTGCCCCATTCTGTTATGATTTGAATAAACATTTGAAAAGGCCGGGGGACTAGTGCACTTTTCAGACCCTGGGAATGATGAGGTCCTGGAGCACATATTTTTAAAATGAGCTTATACCCACTTAAGGGTTAGTCGTTCCACAATATGAAAATACCTCTGCTGACTGTGCCTCAGACATGTGGCACTCAAAGTGAAATCTTGCAGCATCTGCCCTTGTGTTCCATGGCTCTCTGGGACAACCTTGTAACATGTCTCACTGCCAAGCTGGGTTTGTGATGAGACCATCAATTCACAAGACACATGATTGGAAGTGAACAGTGTTTTTAATAGTCTTACAACTGAGCCTACCTGCGACGAGATGAACTGGCAGCAGGCTCACGACTGCAGATCTTTATACTTCGGGTTAGTGGGAGGAGCCATGGGCGGAGCCATGAGCGGAGCCAAGGGTGGAGCACAGTACAAACTCCTCATCTCCCCCTATGGGCAGAGCCGCGCAATGGCTCGTATACAGAACCCACAAGGACACAATACATATGATACAACACAGTGTGAATTACTAGGTTTATAATTCACCACATTCACCCCCTGTAAAAAAATCAAGTCCGGCGAGGGTGATGGGTCTACAAATTGAGCCGGTCCGGCGGCCGAGTCATCCTTTAGGATCGGCGAAGCACCGGGGTTGCAGCATCTTCTGGTGGCTGAGCGGTGGTGGCGGCCGGTGAGGGTACGATGGTGGACTCCGGGGGTGATTCAGTCCGAGCTTCATACCTGACTGGTTCGACTGGCTATGGGGAGCGCCGGAAACCCATAGGCGCGGGGGCGCGCAGCACGGGCAGTGAACCTGTAGGTGCGGGGGCGTAGGGCACGGAGGGTTGTGCGGGGTGTAGTGTGAGGGTACCTCGGTGGTAGGAGTGGTGGGATTGGATCCTGCAGGCGCCAGGTCCCGGAGGGAAACAGTGTCCTGACGGCCGTCAGGGTATTCGATGAAAGTGTATTAGTGGTTCGAGTGGAGTAGGAGCACTCTTTCTACGAGTGGGTCAGTTTTGTGTGCCCGGACGTGCTTCCGGAGAAGAACCGGGCCCAATGTCTTCAACCATGCTGGGAGCGAAACCCCCGTGGTAGTGCCCCTGTAAAAAACAAATAGCCGTTCGTGAGGGGTCTGGTTGGTGGCTGTACATAGGAGGGACCTAATAGCATGGAGCGCGTCGGGGAGGACCTCCTACCAATGGGAGGTTGGGAGATTCCTGGACAGGAGGGTCAGTAGGACGGTCTTCCAGACCGTCGCGTTCTCCCTCTCTACCTGCCCGTTCCCCCTGGGGTTGTAGCTGGTAGTCCTGCTCGAGGCGATGCCCTTATCGAGCAGTACTGACGCAGCTTGTCGCTCATAAAGGACGAACCCCTGTCGCTGTGTACGTAGCTGGGGAACCCGAACAGGGTGAAGATACTGTGCAGAGCTCTGATGACTGTGTGGGAGGTCATATCGGGGCACGGGATAGCAAAAGGGAAGCGGGAGAACTCGTCGATGACGTTCAGGAAATACACATTCCGATTGGTCGTGGGGAGTGGCCCTTTGAAATCGATGCTCAGGCGTTCAAAGGGCCGGGAGGCCTTTACCAGGTGGGCCCTGTCTGGTCTATAGAAGTGCGGTTTGCACTCCGCGCAGATCGGGCAATCCCTGGTGATGGCTTTTACCTCCTCAGTGGAGAAAGGCAGATTTCGGGCTTTGATGTAGTGGGCGAGCCGGGTGACCCCCGGGTTGCAGAGGTCATTGTGGATGGCTTTCAGGCGGTCGTCTTGCGCGCTGGCGCACGTGCCGCGGGACAGGGCATCTGGTGGCTTGTTGAGCTTCCCCGGTCGATACATAATATCGTACTTGTAGGTGGAGAGTTCGATCCTCCACCGCAGGATCTTATCATCTTTTATTTTGCCCCTTTGAGTTGTCAAACATGAAGGCAACCGATCTTTGGTCGGTGATGAGGGTGAACCTCCTACCTGCGAGGTAGTGCCTCCAGTGCCGTACGGCTTCCACGATGGCTTGTGCTTCCTTTTCGACTGAGGAGTGTCGAAGTTCCAAAGTGGAGAGGGTTCGGGAGAAAAAGGCGACTGGTCTCCCTGCCTGGTTTATTGTGGCTGCAAGAGCGACCTCTGAGGCATCGCTCTCCACCTGGAAGGGGACGTATTCATCCACCGCCCGCATGGCCGCTTAGGCAATGCCCTCCTTGATGCAGGTGAAGGCCTGGCGAGCCTCATCTGACAGAGGAAAGAGTGTGACCTTAAATAGTGGGTGGGCTTTGTCCGCATTCTGAGGGACCCACTATGCAAAATCCCAGGCACCTTTTGAGGACCCTGGGACAATGAGGGAGAGGGAGCTGTAAGAGGGGGTGCATACGGTCCGGGTCGGGGCCCAGGACTCCATTTTCCACGACATAGCCGAGGATGGCTAGTCTGGTAGTGCGGTAAACGCATTTCTCCGTGTTATACGTGAGGTTGAGTTTCTGGGCAGTCTGGAGAAATCGATGGAGATTAGCGTCGTGGTCCTGCTGGTCATAGCCACAGATGGTGACATTGTCCAAGTACGGAAACGTGGCCCGCAGCCCGTACGGGTCCACCATTCGGTCCATTGCTCGTTGGAACACCGAAACCCCATCAGTGACGCCGAAGGGAACCCGGAGGAAATGGAAGAGGCGGCCATCTGCCTCGGACACCGTGTAGTGGCGGTCCTCCGGGCAGATTGGGAGCTGCCGGTATTCAGACTTCAGATCCACCGTGGAGAAGATGCGGTACTGGGCGATCTGATTCACCATGTCTGCAATCCAGGGGAGGGGGTACGCATCAAGGAGCGTGAACCGATTAATGGTCTGGCTATAGTCCACTACCATTCGGAATTTTTCCCCGGTCTTGACGACCAGCACCTGAGCTCTCCAGGGGCTGTACTGGCCTCTATGATCCCCTCACGTAGGAGCCTATGAACCTCGGTTCTGATAAACACCCTGTCCTGCAGGCTGTATCGCCTGCTGCGAGTGGCTACGGGCTTGCAATCCCGAGTGAGATTAGCAAAGAGTGGAGGGGGGTCGATTTTTAGCGTCGCTAGACTGCAGATAGTGAGTGGAGGTAGGGGCCCGCCAAAGCTGAGTGTGAGGCTTTTGAGGTTGCACTGGAAGTTGAGTCTCAGTAAGAGTGGGGCGCAGAGTTCGATGAGTACATATAGCTGGAAGTTCGAGTAGCTGGCACCCTGAATCGTTAGGATCGCGACGGTGCGCCCTTGGAGGTGAACAGAGTGTGAGCCCAAAGCGAGGGAGATAGTTTGCCGTGCAGGGAAAATAGAGAGCGAACAGCGTCTTACCAGATCTTGGTGTACAAAGCTCTCGGTGCTCCCGGAGTCGAAGAGGCACGGTGTACTGTACCCTTTGATTTTAACGGTCATCATCGAGTTGCGGAGGTGTTTCGGACGCGACTGGTCCAACGTAACCGCGCTGAGTTGCGGGTAGTCGGCGGCTCGATCAGCTGTGCTGGAGTGGCCCCGTGATGGCTGTCCGCTGAGGTCGTAGTCTTCGAGGTGAGTTTCAGAGTTTGAAGAGGATGGATCCCAAGATGGCCGCCCCCGTGGATCGCACGTGGCGGGCGGCGTGGAAGATGGTGCCCAAGATGGTGGCCCCCATGAGTCGTAAGTTGCTGACCGCGTGGAGGAGGGTTGCCAAGATGGCGGCCCCCATGAGTCGCATGTGTCGGGTGGGGATGGAGTCGGCATACAGGCCCCAGCATTTCGGGGCTTGCGGGCCTGCGAGTTTGGGAAGCGAGTGCTATGGGCTGTGGGAGAGTTTGGAGAGGGGGATTTCTTCGCCAGGCAGACCCGGGCATAGTGTCCTTTGCGACCGCAGCTGCTGCAGGTCGCGTTGCGGGCCGGGCAGTGCTGCCGTGGGTGTTGGGGCTGCCCATAAAAATGGCACACTGGGGCTGCGTAGTGGGTGGGTTGCCGCGCAGCGCAGGCTTGGGGCAGTCGCTGGTCGGGGGCCCATGATGGGGTCACTTGGTTCGCGGGGAACGAGGTGAGGCTGCGGAACGAGACCTCCATGGTTGTAGCTAACTGCAGTGTCCTCCAAGTTCTGGGCCCCTTTTTCAAGCAACCGCTGGCGCACACGGTTTGACCTGAGCCCTGCCACGTACACATCTCGGACAGCGAGCTCCATATGCTGGTCGGCTGATACAGCTTGGTAATTGCAGTCCCGAGCTAAGGCTTTTAAATCGCGCAGGAATTCATCCAGTGGCTTTGCAGGGCGCTGGCGGCGTGTCGTAAAAATGTGGCGCGTAGACCTCGTTGATGGGCCTCACATACATTCGATCGAGCATGGCCAGTATACGAGGAAGTACTGTTAAGTTGGGTAGAGATACGGTGGCTCACCCTTGCGTGCAGTAGGCCAAGTTTCTGCTCCTCCGTAGTTTCTGAAGTGCTTGATTCAGTAAGGTAGGCCTTGAAACCTCTGAGCCAGTGTAGAAAGATTTATTTCACCTCTACAGCCTGCAGGTCAAGTTCTAGTCGGTCAGGTTTGAGGGCTGATTCCATAGTCGTTTTCTTCAAGTTTCCTAAGACTATTAAATTGATGAGACCATCAATTCACAAGACACGTGATTGGAAGTGAACAGTGGTTTTAATAGTCTTACAACTGAGCCTGCCTGCGACGAGATGAACTGGCAGCAGGTTCACGACTGCAGATCTTTATACTTCGGGTTAGTGGGAGGAGCCATGGGTGGAGCCCAGTACAAACTCCTCATCTCCCCCTATGGGCAGAGCCGCGCAACGGCTCGTATACAGAGCCCACAAGGACACAATACATATGATACAACACAGTGTAAATTACTAGGTTTATAATTCACCACAGTTTGTGCACAGCCATGGAGCTATACTGCCGCTTCTGTACCTCAGTGAACCTGAAGTCAATTGGCTGCCATCCAAAATTGACAGTATAATTGTGGTAAATCTCTCAGTTTGAGGTTTCACTAAATGTGTTGAAGCAGTTAAATGATTCCCTTAATGTAACAGTTTTGAACTTATTTTAAGTATGATAAATTGAGGTCACTCATGATTGAAAATATCGCACAGCACCGTGCTTGAAATTATTGTTTAACCTCAGGAATCCATGGGGGAAACGAAAATGCATGAGGTAACTGCAGCTTGAGCTGACAGACGCTGAAACTTTTCAGCCTGAGCTTTCCCAAGAGATTTAACTCGGTAAAGACAGTTTACATTTGCGAACCCAAGCAGACGGAAAAGTCCCGGAATTGATCCCTGGTCTGTGCTGATCTCATCCTGAAACTGGATCCTGCCCTGAGTGAGAGCAGAGTTCAGACTTCACCGTGCAGCCTCCTATGGCAGGATAGTCAGGCATCAACTGGTATCTAGTTTCACATGATGGCCATGAAGCCCTTTTATGGGATTATTCTGGATCAGGCGCACTCTTTGGAAAATCACTCTCACTGAAGGCAGAGAAAGATAGCCCTGACAGACAGGTAAATGGGTCTGGAGAACTGATCCAACTGTTCCTGAAGGAAAGGAACCAAAAGAGCATATTATCACCCTCCAGATAGCCGTTTTAACATGCTTTAGCCAGATTATTACAACCTGTATGTTATAAATGTCCAGGCGCCTCTCCTCAACAATGTACCTCTCCAGTAAGGAGTGCATGGAGATGGTTTTTTGAGTTTGGATACAGAAATATAGAAACACAGAAAATAGGAGCCGGAGGAGGCCTTATGGCCCTTTGAGCCTGCTCTGCCATTCATTATGATCATGGTTGATCATCCAGCTCAATAGCCTAATCACGCTTTCCCCCATGTCCTTTGAACCCCTTCGCCCTAAGTGCTATATGTAACTGCTTCTTGAAAATGTTTAGGGTGGGACTTGCCGTTAGCCGATGCCAAAATCAGGAATGGCGATTGGGCAGAGAATTGGCTCTGATGCTGAAATCACGGCAGGCGCCGATTTGATTCCCACATCGCAATGCTCCAGCACCTCGACAGCGGCATCAATGCGTTCCGGAACGCACGTACAGTGGGCATCACTTGCATATCATTACTCGGCCCAACCTGGTATTCCCTGGGGCCTCCGCGATTCTCCACCTCTGATGGCCTGAGTTTCCAACGGCGTGGTTCACTTGTGCTTTTATAAATCATGAAACTGGTGTTGCGGCTGCTGAGGGAGAGAGAGGATGCATGGAAGGTGTCCAACATCGCCACAGTTTGCTGACAGTTGTGCCGCTGGCCAGGGGGCTTCTGCTCGAGTTGTGAGAGTAGTGGGGGGTGGGCAGGGAACACCATTGCCGCAGATGGCAAGGCAGCCATGCTGCTGCGCACACCGCGAACAGCCCACTTCAAACTTAGTGCCACTAAAAGATGTGTCTGGAGGAATTGTGAGTGGCAATATCCTGACTAACTGCCGTCTAAATGAAGGAAATAAGAAAGAAATGCGAGAGAAAAACAACTAGCAAAAAAAGACACAAAACAAAATAAGGGCTGTGGTTTCAATGAAAAGTTATTGAACTCCATGTTGAGCTCAGAAGGAAGTAAAGGCCCGAGATGGAAAACGAGGTGCGGTTTCTCTGCAGGAACAGGAACACTGTAGCTGGCCAAGGACAGAGAGGTCTGATTGGGAGCAAGATGGAGAACTAAAATGACAGGCAACTGGAAGTTCAGGACCGCGTTTCCAGATGGTAACGGAGGTGTTCCGCAAAGCGGTCACCCAGTCTGAGTTTGTGGAGGCCACCACATTGTGAGCAGTGAACAGAATGTACAGCATTTCCTGCTTTTATTTATGAGATGAAAGAAGTTTTTTTTCCCACTTTGCAGGGGGGTAGCGCGCAGGGGAGTTGCGGGCATGAGAGTTCATGCGAGGAAACCTCTGATGAAACATCAATTGGACGCGAGACACGATGAAGATCCAAACTGTGGCTTAAATCAGCTAGTTGTTAGCCCGGTGGTCGACTACAGAGAAAGGCCGACCGCCGGGAAACCTGGGTACTTATACCCCGCCTCGGAGGCGGGGTCTACTTGCCTCTCGACCAATTGGTGAGCAGTCACATGACGAGTCCCAGCCAATCAGACGAGAGGCACGTGACCAGCCAGAGCCAATGGGAAACCAATGCTCTGCACCAATGGCAGTGCTCCCACTCATATCACCACTTTCACCCCTTGTGGAGAAAGAAGGCGGGGGGGGCTCCGAGGACTGGTGGTATAAGTAGAGATAATAGAAGATATAGGCTGCCCACTGGCTCGTGGCAAAATTAACAATACTACACACTACATTAGGATGCAAAAAAATTTACAATACAGTCCAATAAGGTCCCATGGTTGCATCAGATGGTCACGATCAGCCTGTCGGGTGCCTGTGATGTTCTGGTGGACCGTCGCAGTGGAGCCGGTGACGTCAGGCCGATGGACGTCCTTGCCTCCGGGAGCATCGGTCGTAGATATGTCTCCGTACCCCGGGCCGGTGGTGGAGACGCTGTAATCGGGGAAGGGGGGGTATATGCGCTGGGTCGTGGGGGCACAGGGGGTGCTGGGGGAATTGGGGTTGGGGGGGGGTGTTGAAGAGGAGAAGGCCGCACGCCAGCGGGTGCCAGGTCCCGAAGTGAGACCGTATCCTGCCGACCGTCAGGATACTCCACGTACGCATACTGCGGGTTGGCGTGGAGTAACTGGACTCGTTCAACCAATGGGTCGGACTTGTGCACCCGCACGTGCTTCTGGAGCAGGATGGGCCCGGGGGTGGCCAGCCAGGGCGGGAGAGGGGATCCTGAGGACGACTTCCTGGGGAAAACAAGAAGACGTTCATGAGGTGTTTGATTAGTGGTAGTACAGAGGAGAGACCGGATTGAATGCAGGGCGTCTGGGATGACCTCTTGCCAACGGGGGATAGGGAGATCTCTGGACCGTAGGGCCAGCAGGATGGTCTTCCAAATGGTGCCATTCTCCCGCTCGACCTGACCGTTACCCCGGGGGTTATAACTGGTCGTCCTGCTAGAGGCTATGCCCCTGCTGAGCAGGAATTGACGCAGTTCGTCGCTAATAAAGGAGGACCCCCGGTCACTGTGGATGTACGCGGGGTAACCGAACAGGGAGACGATGGATAGGAGGGCCTTTATGACGGTTGTTGTGGTCATGTCGGGACAGGGAATGGCGAAAGTGAAGCGGGAGTATTCGTCGATAACACTCAAGAAATACGTGTTACGGTTGGTGGAGGGGAGGGGACCCTTGAAGTCTATACTGAGACGTTCAAAGGGACGGGATGCCTTGATCAGATGCGCTCGTTCGGGGCGGTAGAAGTGCGGTTTGCACTCGGCGCAGACGTGGCAGTCCCTGGTGATGGTCCTGACTTCCTCAACGGAGTAGGGCAGGTTGCGGGTCTTAATAAAGTGGTAAAAACGGGTGACCACTGGATGGCAGAGGTCCGTGTGGAGGGAGCGGAGGTGGCCGATCTGCGCGCTGGCACAGGTACCGCAGGATAGGGCATCGGGAGGCTCATTGAGCTTCCCAGGACGATACAAGATATCGTAGCTGTATGTGGACAACTCAATGCACCACCGCAAGATCTTGTCGTTCTTGATCTTGCCCCTCTGTGCATTATCGAACATGAAAGCCACTGACCATTGGTCTGTGAGGAGGGTAAACCTCCTGCCGGCCAGATAGTGCCTCCAATATCGCACAGCTTCAACTATGGCCTGTGCCTCCTTTTCCACCGTAGAGTGGCGGATTTCGGAAACGTGGAGGGTTCGTGAGAAGAAGGCCACGGGTCTGCCCGCTTGGTTCAGGGTGGCCGCCAGAGCTACGTCAGACGCGTCGCTCTCGACCTAGAATGGGAGGGACTCGTCGATAGCATGCATCGTGGCCTTTGCGATATCCGCTTTGATGCAGCTAAAGGCCTGGCGGGCCTCCATCGACAGGGGAAAGGAGGTGGACTGGATGAGGGGGCGGGCTTTGTTGGCATAGTTGGGGACCCACTGGGCGTAATAGGCGAAGAAGCCCAGGCAGCGTTTGAGGGCTTTGAGGGAGTTGGGGAGGGGGAGTTCCATCAGGGGGTGCATGCGTTCGGGGTCGGGGCCTATCACTCCGTTACGCACTACGTAGCCGAGGTCGGTGCTAAACACGCACCTATCCTTATTGTAGGTTAAATTAAGGAGTTTCGCGGTTCGGAGGAACTTTTGAATGTTGATGTCATGGTCCTGCTGGTCGTGGCCGCAGATGGTGACGTTATCGAGGTACGGGAAGGTAGCCCGTAACCCATGCTTGTCGGTCCATCTCCCGTTGGAAGACCGAGACCCCATTTGTGACATCGAATGGAACCCTGAGGAAGTGGTAGAGGCGCCCATCTGCCTCAAACGCGGTGTACTTGCGGTCACTCGCGCGGATGGGGAGCTGGTGGTAGGCAGACTTAAGGTCCACCGTGGAAAATACTTTGTATTTCGCAATCCTGTTAACCAGGTCGGAAATACGGGGGAGAGGGTACGCGTCCAGCTGTGTAAACCTGTTGATGGTCTGACTGTAATCGATGACCATCCGGTTTTTCTCCCCAGTCCGAATTTACCAGCACTTGGGCTTGCCAGGGGCTGTTGCGATAAATCCTTCCTTAAGGAGCCTCTGGACCTCGGACCCGCTGAAGGTCCAGTCCTGGGCACTGTATCGTCTGCTCCGAGTGGCGACTGGTTTACAATCTGGGGTGAGATTAGCAAACAAGGAAGGGGGGGTCCACTTTAAGGGACGCGAGGCTGCAGACAGTAAGGGGGGGGGGATAGGACCGCCGAATTGGAAGGTTAAGCTCTGCAGGTTGCACTGGAAATCCAGGCCCAAGAGTGCCGGAGCGCATAGATGGGGAGAATGAGGAGTTTTACGTTTTTGAAAACCCTCCCCTGGACCGTGAGGTCCGCTATGCAGCACCCGGTGATTTGGACGGAGTGCGAACCCTAGGCCAATTCGATTTTATGCTTAACTGGGTGGATGGGGAGCGCGCAGCGTATTACTGTGTTGGGGTGGACGAAACTTTATGTGCTCCCGGAGTCCAGTAGGCATTTTGTCTTGTGTCCATTGAGCTGGATCGTTGTCGTAGTCTTGGCGAGCGAGTATGGTTGCGACTAGTCGAGAGTGATGGAAGCAAGTCATGGCGAGAGTTCCAGGTCATCCTCGGTGGCAGAGTAATCGCTGGCAGGACCTTCCGTGTTGGCCCAAGATGGCGGCGTCCAGGACCCGCACGTGGAATCGGGGTCCCAAGATGGCGGCGCCCAGGACCCGGACGTGGAGCCGGGGCCCCAAGATGGCAGCGCCCATGACCCGCACGTGGCGTCCGGACCCAAGATGGCGGCGCCCATGGGAACCTCGTGGCCGCTGGGGCCAGTATCAGTGGCGTCTGCGGGCTGGTCGGGGCAGCCGGGAGCGGGGGACGGGAGGACCATGGGCCTGTTGCGGGGGCCGGGAGGCGGGCCAGAGCGGGCGTTGCGCAGCGCGGGGCCCTGGGGGACCGGGGGGGGGGGGATCCGCGGTCACTGCGCAGAACAGCAGCGACCGACTTGGTCTGGCAGACCACCGCGTAGTGGCCCTTCTTCCCGCAGCTCTTACACAGAGCAGAGCGGGCCAGGCAGCGCAGGTAGGGGTGTTTGCAGGGGCCACAAAAATAGCAGCGGGGCCCCGATAGCTTGTTGGAGCGTCCCGCAGCGCAGGCCTGGGGGGGTTCGGGGTCAGCGGAGGACGGGGGGTGGCGCGTGCCATGATGTCCAGGGGGTTGCTGCGCGGCCGGGGGCATATGCGCGGGCGTTCAGGTCGGTGACCTCTAGGGAGGTTGCAAGGGTCCGTGCCTCAGCTAGGCTGAGGGCGTTCTTCTCCAGCAATCGTTGGCGGATAGAGGAGGATTGCATGCCGGCAACATTAGCGTCTCTAATTAAAAGTTCCATGTGCTCAGTCGCCGAAACCTGGGGACAGGCGCACATTCTCCCTAGAGCTGTGAGGGCCTGGCAGAATTTGTCGAGTGACTCACCAGGGAACTGCTGTCCAGTCGTCAGGAGATGCCATGCGTATACTTCGTTGACCGGCCGGCAAAAGTGTCCTTTCAGGATATCCATGGCCGCATCATAATCGCTTTCGTCCTCAATCATTGAATATACCGCCGTGCCCACGCACGAGTGGAGGATGTGGAGTTTCTGCTCCTTGGTGGGTTTGCTGGCTGCAATTGTCAGGTAATTGTTGAAACACGCCTGCCAGTGTTTAAAGATTGCAGTTGCATTTGCAGCATGCGGGCTGGTGCGGAGGCTGTCAGGCTTGATGCGTAGCTCCATTCCAAAATTCTAGCTGATTAAATTGATATACCATCAATTGGACGCGAGACACGATGAAGATCCAAACTGTGGCTTTAATCAGCTAGTTGTTAGCCCGGTGGTCGACTACAGAGAAAGGCCGACCGCCGGGAAACCTGGGTACTTATACCCCGCCTCGGAGGCGGGGTCTACTTGCCTCTCGACCAATTGGTGAGCAGTCACATGACTAGTCCCAGCCAATCAGACGAGAGGCACATGACCAGCCAGAGCCAATGGGAAACCAATGCTCTGCACCAATGGCAGTGCTCCCACTCATATCACCACAACCTCCACGAAGGTCCCAATCAGGACTTGGAAACCGAGCGCACTGATTGGTCCGGGACTGGTCGCTGATTCATGACCACTGTCACATCATTTACTTATTTTTCAATTAAATTAGAGTACCCAATTATTTTTTTCCAATTAAGGGGAAATTTAGCATGGCCTTCTAACTACCCTGCACATTTTTGTGTTGTGGGGTGAGACCCACACAGACACGGGGTGATCCATACAGACCGTGACCCGGGGCTGGGATCGAACCCGGGTCTGCAAGTTTTGTCTTATAGATAAGCCTTCAAACTGTGCCTCTGTCTGTTCATGGATGGATATAAAAGCTCTTTTAGCACAATTCTAAAGAAAAGCAGAGCATTCCTCCTGGTGTCTTGCCCAACATTTACCCATCAACCAACGCTAAAAAAATCAGTGTTTTGGCCATTTATCAAATGGTTGTCAGCTTGCCGTATGTAAATTGGCTGCCCATTGCATTATAACTGTGCCTCCACTTCAAATGAGTTATTTCTTGGCTATAATAGGCATTAAAGTGTCTTAAGGGTGTGGAAAGTGCTGCATAAATGATGTCTGTTTGGTTTTTTTTGGAAGCAGGGAAAATCGGAACCCTGAGCAGGTCTGAATGTGAACAAGTCGCTTGAGTTTCTGCGTGCCAGCACATCATCATTGTGAAGAAAAAGGCACAGGCGGAATCTTCTGGCCGTTCCCGCTGGCTGGATCTTCCGAGTTCTGGGTCTGCCAGTTGTGAACCTCTGCCGCGGGTTTCTTGGCAATGGGGGGAAACCCCGTTGGCAACAGTGAGATCAGAAAATCCCACTGCTGGCCAATGGCGGGCCGCCTCCGCCGCCATGAAACACGCGGAAAATCCTGCTCATAGGGTAGGATTTTGTGTCCTTTCCTGCTGGCTGGGTTTTCTGTTCTGCCAAAGGTAACCCCCCCCCCCCCCCCCCCCCACCATCCCCAGCGGCGGGTTCCCTGGTGTCAAGATGGGTAAGTTAAGCAAAGCGCTTGGATGTTAATGGGACCGGAAGATCCCACTGGAGGCCAATGGCAAGGTGCCTCCGCTGCCGGAAAACACACCGCAACGTGAGAGTGGGGGGGAATTCCCCCCATCGACTGAATAATAGTGTCACTGCCTGAGATCTGAAACAGGATACCAACTCTTTGTGGATGGGAGAATGAAACTTTGGCTAATGGTGGAATTCCCAAACTGTCCAGGGTTATCCAAGAGCCTCTAAGAAAATAAACAACAGAAAAATCTCTCAAGAAGATCAGAAATCTGGGAGAAGAATGAACAGGGGCATTAACAAAAGTTGTTGCACAAAAGTGGAAAACTGCAGATACGAGAATTCCGAAATTGAAAGTGGAAATGCTCAACATCTGGGGCAGTGTCTGCGGAGAGAAAAGCAGAGTCAACCTTTTGGGTTGATGACCTTTCAACTGAAAGTAGGAAAGTTAGAAACCTTGTATAGAAAGTTAGAAACCCTGGGTGCCCTCTGGCCCAAGCTGACCCATCAGCTGTATGGGCATGCTCCAGCACAACCAACGCCATCTTGTTGGCTGGGATGAGTGTGTGTGGGAATTGCAATGTGTATGTGTGGCTGCAGCTTGTCAGCCTCCCGCATGTCACTCACAGACCCAGCCAATCCCGCACCGTTTTTTATTGGAATTGATTGTGTTCCACGCGGCATCGATGCTAGCCCCTCAAAGGTAGCGAAATGGGTCCAGCTGCGGCGCTCATTTTTCTGTCGTAAAAGTTCACGGATTCTGCGTTGGCATCAACACTTAGTCTCAGAAATTGAAAATTCTGCGCACCGTGTTTTGGTCCCACTAGTTCCTGTGGTAATGAATGCTACAGGCCAACCACTCTCTGAGTGAAGAGATTTCTCCTCATCTCTGTACTAAACGGTCTACCCTGTTTCCTCAGACTGTGACCCCTAGTTCTGGACACACCCACCATCGGGATCACCCTTCCTGCATGTACGCTGTCTAGTCCTGTTGGAATTTTATAGGTTTCTACGAGATCCGCCCTCATTCTTCTGAACTCCAGCGAATACAATCCTAACCAATTCAATCTCTCTTCATACGTCAGTCCCACCATTCCAGGAATCAGACTGGTAAACCTTTGCTGCATTCCCTCTATAGCTGGAACATCCTTCCTCAGATAAGGAGACCAAAACTGCAGACAATATTCCAGGTGTGGTCTCACCAAGGCCCTGTATAATTGCAGCAAAACATCCCTGCTCCTGTATTCAAACCCTTTCGCTATGAAGGCCAACATATCATTTGCCTTCTTTACCGCCTGCTGTACCTGCATGCTTACGTTCAGTGGCTGATGTACGAGGACACCCAGGTCTTGTTGCACATTTCCCTCTCCTAATTTATGGCCATTCAGATAAAAGTCTGCCTTTTTATTTTTGCTACCAAAGTGGATAACTTTGCAATTCTCCAAATGATACTGCATCTGCCATTCATTTTCCCATTCACTCAACTTGTCCAAATCACACTGAAGGATCTTTGCATCCTTCTCACAGCTCACTCTCCCAACCAACATTGTGTCATCTGCAAATTTACATTTTGTTCCCCCATCCAAATCATTAACATATATTGTGAATAGCTGGGGACTTTGCACCGATCCCTGCACTAGTCACTACCTGCTAATTTGAAAGAGACCTGTTAATTCCTACTCTTTGCTTCCTCTGCCAACCAGTTTTCTATCCATTTCAATACACTATCCCTAATCCCATGCACTTTAATTTTACACACTAATCTCTTATGTGGGACTTTGTCAAAAGCCTTCTGAAAGTCTAAATATACCACATCCACTGGCTCTCCCTCATCAACTCTACTAGTTATATCCTGGAAGAATTCCAGTAGATTTGGCATAAGTCCATGCTGACCCCATCCGATCCTGCCATTATTTTCTAAGTGCTCTCAGCAGATGATACAAAACCATTGATCATGAGCTGGATTCTCCGCCGGCGGGATTCTCCATTGCACCGGCAGTATACCCACACCCGCGGGTTTCCCAGTGACGTGGGATGGCCACAATGGGGAAATCCTATTGGCAGGTGGCGGGAATAGAGAATTCCGCTGCCAGAGAGGGCGCACTGTCCAGGAAAATGTGGCTGGTGGACCGGAGGATCCTGCCCTATTTTTCTAAATTATATACGAGTTTATTAAAGAATCGAACATTCAATCCACTTTTGATGCAAATTCAATTGCAACATTAACAGTTCCAGGAAAAGTAAGTACAATCTTGTTTCAGATAGAGAATCTAGATCTAAATAGTGTTACAGAGAGATATTTTAATTGTCTGAGAGCTGGCGGAGTGAATCGAATGAATCTTAAATCCTGTGTATTTCCAATATTTGTACCTTAAAAGAGCTCAACCAGCAGGAAGCCTGGTGAGTAATAATACTGGTCAACATAAGTTATCCTTATCAATATCCTTCAATCAAACAGGATACTGTAAGGTGATAGTGATCATTTCCTTGCAAGGTTCCTGTTTTTCAAAACTGCATTATGTTAAATAATATGTCGTAGGATGTTGTTGTGCAATCATACCCAGGCATGTTTACATACCCATTAAACTTTTTCCTTTGGTTCCACAGATGAACTCTGCTTTTCTTATTTAATCCCTACTTCATAAAATTGGCTGAGAACACCTTTTTTATAGCTGGATTCTCTGATAACTTTCTACCCCTCTTGACCAGCAGGAGCACAAGCAGTGGGGATGGGAGTCTCAGGTAAGTGATATCCATAAGCAAGACATTCAAAGTAGTCCAACTGCCCTTCAGATTAGGTCTCGAGAATACAATAAACAATTTCAATACCGTGAAATGTGCAAAATGTCCAAGCATTCTCTCCAGGAGTGTTCCTCTGAATTATTCAAAGGTCAATTTTTAGAATCATTACAAATCAAACAAATCTTTGAACAGTGATAAGGAGGATGAAATGTTGTCAGTCTAAGGCAGTCAGCTGAATCAAAGTGAAGCCTCAATGTCTGATGCTGGAGCTTGACACACTGTTCCACATCTAGAAATGTTAATAATTGATAGTCGAATGTAATCGATGAGGTGGACGATTCAGATGAGGTACGGTGGTTGGTGAGGAGGCTTGACTGCCCATTGGTAGGTGCGCAGCAATGTTGTTCAATGCTGTGATTAGACATAATTCTCAAATTTGATTAAATCTATTTTAGGAGAAATTTTAGGGTACCCATTTCTTATTTTCCCAATTAAGGGGCAATTTAACGTGGCCAATCCAACTACCCATCTCAATACACTACCCCTAATCCCATGCCCTTTCATTTTACACACTAATCTTTTTGGGTTGTGGGGGTGAGACCCACGCAAACACGAGGAGAATGTGCAAACTCCACATGGACAGTGAGAAGTTGATATTTAATAACCAAAAGAGGATCATGATCCCAATCAAAGTGAGTATGGGAGCAATGTCTGAGAAGACACCAAAAGCACTTGCAGTTGCTCCTGAGACACTATTGGTAATCCATTAAATTGCAGATTTAGAAATAGACATTAATGCCATCATCGCCTCAATAATAACCGGACCTAGAGTCTAAAGCCAATATGGAATTTGCCCAAAAATTACTCAGTTCAGTGTTGTGCCCTTCTAACCGTATCCTCAACTAGGCAATTGGGAAAGGAAAAGGTTTCAAGAGTTATGGGGAGAGCGCTGGAGTATGGTGTTGATATTGAGGATCAACCATGATCATATTGAATGGTGGAGCAAGTTCAAAGGGCCGAATGTCCTACTCCTGTTCGTATTTTCTCTGTAAGAATCAGTTCCATGCCCTGCAACTGGCTAAGGACCATACTAAGCTTGCTAAGTTTAATAAGTGTGTTAATAGTATGAGGGGTACATGGTTGATAAGTCTACAGGACTTTATACATTGGAAAATATATCCACAGCAAGTGACATCTTTGGAGGGCATTATCATCGAGGTGCCAATGCCCAGATCACAATCAGGACACCTGTAAGTCATAATAATCACATAGCATTCATTGTAGAGGTAACAGGTGATGCATGATCAATTGCACAAAGACGAGAGTTGAATATAACTGAGGCTTTATTACACTAAGATGTGTGGCCTCACACAGCAGCTGGCGAAATGGCTGCTGTATGGGGAGCACACATATTCATACTCCGCCTACTGGAAGGAGCCAGCAGGCAGGGATCTACCCCCATACCTGTAGTACAGAGTCTTACCACACACCTCCTCATATATACAACGGTGGTGATTACCACAACAGGGCAGTTTGCCTTGTCAGAAAAGATGTTGAAGGTGATGGCGTTGTAGTGGTCGTACCAGCCTCCCCGGACAGGCGCCGGAATGTGGCGACTAGGGGCTTTTCACAGTAACTTCATTGAAGCCTACTCGTGACAATAAGCGATTTTCATTTTCATTTTTCATTTCAATATCAGAGATCGGGAATGCAGACTTTGGGGGCGGGATTCTCCGTCGGCTGATGCCGAAATCGGGAAAGTCGATTGGGTAGGGAATCGGTTTTGATGCCATAATCATGGCGGGCGCCGGGTTCACACCAAATCACATTCTCCGGTGCCTCGACAGAATTGCCAATGTCTTCCGTACGTACAGTAAATGCTATTTGAATATCATCAGCAGGCCTGACCTTGTATTCTCCGGGGCCACCGTAATGCTTTGCCTCCAGCAGGGGGACTTCCCAATGGTGAGGGAAAAAAAATCGAAAAACGGGCGTCGTGGTTGATGAGGGAGAGAGAGGAGGTAGGACACGGAGAGGCCCGACCGTAGATTGCCAGGCTGAACACAGGCTGAGCTGGGGGGTTGAGGAGGCCTGCCAGGGTCGGGGGGCTGTTGATGGGGGGGATGTGCCATTGGGCCGGGGTGATGGCCCTCCCCCCCCCACTGGGACTGTGGCAGTGTCCAGGCACAGACTGACATTGCCGTGGCCAGGAAGGCAGCCATTTTGCTGAGCATCCCAATGACCACCCGCCATGGTCCATCGTTCTCCCAACCCCGCTCCCCAGCCCCACTCTACCCCCCCGCACTCCATACCCCCCCAACCGGCCGCCAACACATGGCCCACCAAGGGCAATGACCATAGTAACCCCTACAGTGCGATGCCGGGCTGGGGCTTTGGAGCATACTGCAAGCAAGGGCAGAGGCAGCCAAGGGTACCCTTAGCAGCAGAGACGGGTGCCAGGCCCAAAGGGCCCCATGGTGCCGGGCTCTGACAGGGCCAGGGGTGCGGGGATGGGGGAAGGGGTGGGTAATGCAGGGGCAGGGTGCACAGTGCCAACTGGTACCACCAGTGGCTTGGTGGTATTGGCATTGGACTGTAAAGCAGATACCCAGAGTCATGCTCTGGGGAACTGAATTTGACTCTCGCCATGGCAGATGATGAAATTTGAAATCGATTTAAAGAAAACTCTGTAATTAAAAGTCTAATGGTGGCCACAAAATGATTGTTGGAAAAATCCATCTGGTTTATCAATGTTCTTCCAGGAAGGGAATTTGCTGTTCTTACCTGGCCTACGTGTGACTCCAGAAGCACAACATAGAACATAGAACTTAGAACAGTACAGCACAGAACAGGCCCTTCGGCCCTCGATGTTGTGCCGAGCAATGATTACCCTATTCAAACTCACGTATCCACCCTGTACCCGTAACCCAACAACTCCCCCTTAACCTTACTTTTTTGGACACTACGGGCAATTTAGCATGGCCAGTCCACCTAACCCGCACATCTTTGGACTGTGGGAGGAAACCGGAGCACCCGGAGGAAACCCACGCACACACGGGGAGGACGTGCAGACTCCGCACAGACAGTGACCCAGCCGGGAACCGAACCTGGGACCCTGGAGCTGTGAAGCATTTATGCTAACCACTATGCTACTGTGCTGCCAACAATGTGGTTGATTCTTAAATGCCATCAGGGATGGGCAGTAAATGCCAGCCCAGACAGCGACGTCCTCATACCATGAACAAATTTTTTAAAACATGCTAACATATCGGCCTTTCACCCTCTGCAGACAATGGATATTGGAATTCAACCAGGAATGGAGGCCTTCATTCTAGTCACCGCAGTCCTGGGGTTGCACTGAGGCTGTACGAGCTCGAGTTGCTCGAGGAGGAGGAAGCTGCAAGAGCAAAGCCTGCCCAGAGGAACAGAAGGACGAAGAGCCGCTGCCCAACAGGCCGAGGAGGAAGAGGAGGCAGCGGCTATCATTCAAGAACCTGCCAGACCAGGCTTGCTATTGAAGACTCTGGCTGAGCAGGGGTTCAGTGCGATATATCGGCCAGATCATGGTGCACCTGAAACTGCAGGAGGACACCCACTCCTGGTGGCCATCAAGGTGATGATTGCCCTGAACTTTTACACAACGGGCAGCTTCCAGGCGCCAAGTGGGGACCTGTCTGGAATCTCAGAGCTTGGAGAACCAGCGCACAAACCAAAAGGGGTGGCCTGCTGCATCCTCCACAGCACTGTGCAGTAGAGGGGCAATGTGCTTGAGGAGGAGGATGAATGGCAGTCCTCGTCTGATGAGGATGTGGGAAGGGCTAGGTCAGGGGCATGGACACCCCATCCCACATCCACACCCCAAATCCACCCCCGCCACACCTCCAACCATTCCTCCGCCCCGCCTGCAAGCCCCTCTGTGTTACCTACCTGCCCCACTGTAGGGTGCGGGCCCCTGGATTGGCAGTAACAGCCCGTCTGGCCCACGGGATGGAGGATGATGACAACCTACTCTGGGATGATCTCTGGCGCTCCACATTGTATGTCATCTGACTCCTGCCCACGGTAGCTCTTTCTACCGTCCACCTGGGTGATCCCTACATGTTCCATCCGACGGTCTCATCGAATCCCTGGGGTGACGGAGGTGGGGACAGTGGTGGGGGGAGGGGGGGGCGGGGTAGTGGTGGGACACGGAACTGTGAGCGCTGGCTGAACTGCGGTCCCTGGACGAAGCCCACCCACAACCTCCACCCATTTCCCCACATTTCACCCTGTGGGCTGTGGCACAGTGGTTAGCACTGCTGCCTCACAGCTCCAGGGACCCAGGTTCAAGTGCGGCCTCGGGTGACTGTCTGTGTGGAGTTTGCACTTTCTCCACGAATCTACATAAGTTTTCTCCGGGTGCTCCACTTTCTTCCCACAGTCAAAAGATGTGCAGGTTTGGTGGATTGGCCATGCTAAACTGCCTTTAGTGTCTAAAAAAGTTAGGTGGCGTTACTGGGTTATGGGGATAGGGTGGAGGCGTGGACTTAAGTAGGGTGCTCTTTCCAAGGGTCAGTGCTGACTCGATGGGATGAATGGCCTCCTTCTGCACAGTAAATTTTATGCTGCTCCCACAAGGCCAGCATGACTGGCCCAACCCTCCTGACAGAGGACCAAGGCAAGTTGTAACATTGTGCACAGGTGTTTTTTTCTCTTTCAAAATAAATTTAGAGCACCCAATTATTTTTTTTCCCAATTAAGAGGCAATTTATCGTGGCCTATCTACCTACCCTGCATATCTTTGGGTTGTTGGGGTGAAACCCACGCCGACACGGGAGAATGTGCAAACTCCACACGGACAGTGACCCAGGGCCGGGATCAAATCCAGGTCCTCAGCGCAGAGAGGCAGCAATGCTAACCACCGTTCCACCCGTACACAGGTGTTTAATGTGAACAGATATATACAGGTTCATGCACAAGCCCCTATACTCTGCCTTGCACCTGTGCCAACTTAACTGTTGTCTACTTTTCTGGCTTGATGGGCCCTAATGCTACACCTAGGTGGATGCACAGACGGTACATCAGGAGTGGAGGCGGCTTTCTGTGATTCCCACTCTGTGACCTGGGTCCCCTTAGACGACCATCTTCTCGGGCGACCTGGCCTGGATGGGCCCAGCTGTTTCTCAGGTATCCCAGGTGGTGTGGTGCAGCCCTGTTCTGCTCGCTGCCCATGTGATGTGCAAGGGACATGAGGAGAGGAGTCTGAGGAGCAGTGGTGTTCCGGCACTTCCCCTGCGGGAGTTACTGGCATGAGCCCCATCACCTCCTCCCTTGGGGAGCCCGGTAGCCCCCGGGCTACTCTATGGGACGGGGATGTGAGCAGAGCTGTCCCCTGAGGCCCCGCTGTCATCTGGCACTGTCAGTCGTGGAGGCCCGCTTTCGTCTTGACCAGAGTCTGCATGCTCGCTGTCATGGACCACCTCCTCTGGTCTACACAACATCACGCTGTGACTGTGCCACCACCTTCTGGGTCTGTGCCATATCAGCCAGTGATGGCGCCATTACCCTCTTGGACTGGACCGCCTCCGTCTGTGCCTGTGCCACATCATCCAGTGCCTGGGCAATGCTGCCGTGCTCTCAGCCATGGCCGGCTGTGACTGGGCCACGCTCAGGGACATTGTTGCAACGTCCAGCTGGCTCTGGCACGTGACTGCCTGTGAGAGGACAGCCCTGCCCTGAGCCTAGCCACTGCCTGCACAGGATGCCCCAAGCCTTTGACATCCTGGCCCATGGCCGAAACCTTCACCCCCAAGGCCTCCACCGCCGTCGCCGCCCGTTCGGTGTTGGCCTGGGTGGTACGCATGGTCAGCACCTCCTGCTCCTGCTCGTGGTTGGACTCCTCCAACTGCACCTGCAGGTGCTGGATGCTCGCCGATAACCCCTCATCCAGTCCCTGGCTCTGTGACTGCATCTCCACGATCAATGGGACTGTCCTTCCAGAAGCCCGAAACCCCGATGGCAGCTAGTCCCTGGGATCAGCCTTCCCTCTGACCGTCCACCCTTCAGGGGTTCCTACCTGGCGCTGACCACCTCTGCCACCTGCACCCAGGCCCAGCGAACGACGGCAGCTGACAGCCCGCTTCCCATTCCGGGGTAGTCAGTTGCTTGCCTCTCCTCCACAGCGTCCAGCAGGGACTCCAGTTCCGCGTCAGTGAATCTCCGGGCCGTTCTCCTTGCTGCCATCTTGTTGGCTAGGATGGTGTGTGGAGTTGGATCCTGCAGGCGCCAGGTCCTGGAGGGAAACGGTGTCCTGACGGCCATCGGGGTATTCAATGAAAGCGTATTGGGGGTTCGAATGAAGCAGTAGCACTCTCTCTACTGGCGGGTCAGTTTTGTGTGTCCGTACGTGCTTCCAGAGGATAACCGGGCCCGGAGTCCTCAACCAGGATGGGAGCTAAGCCTCTGTGGTAGTGACCCGAGAGAAAACAAATAGTCGTTCGTAAGGGGTCTGGTTGGTGGCAGTGCATAGGAGGGACCGAATAGCATGGAGCGCGTCGGGGAGGACCTCCTGCCAATGAGCGGTCAGGAGATTTCTGGACCGGAGGGTCAGTAGGACGGTCTTCCAGACCGTCGCGGTCTCCCTCTCCACCTGCCCGTTCCCCCTGGGGTTGTAGCTGGTGGTCCTGCTCAAGGTGATGCCCTTGTCGAGCAGGTATTGACGCAGCTCGTCACTCATGAAGGACGAACCCCTGTCGCTATGTACGTAGCTGGGGAAACTGAACAGGGTGAAGATACTGTGCAGAGCTCTGATGACTGTGTCGGAGGTCATATTGGGGCACGGGATGGCAAAGGGGAAGCGGGAGAACTTATCGATGACGATCAGAAAGTACACATTTCAATTGGTCGAGGGGAGTGGCCCTTTGAAATCGATGCTCAGGCGTTCAAAGGGCCAGGATGCCTTTACCAGGTCCGCCTTGTCTGGTCTATAGAAGTGCGGTTTGCACTCCGCGCAGATCGGGCAATCCCTGGTGATGGCTTTTACCTCTCGGTGGAGAAAGGCAGATATTTGCCACCGCAAGATTTTATCATTTTTAATTGTGCCCCTTTGCAAGTTGTCAAACATGAAGGCAACCGATCTTTGGTCGGTGATGAGGGCAAACCTCCTACTACGAGGTAGTGCCTCCAGTGCCGTACGGCTTCCTCAATGGCTTGAGTTCCTTTTCGACTGAGGAGTGTCAAAGTTCCGAAGCGGAGAGGGTTCGGGAGAAGAAGGCGACTGGTCTCCCTGCCTCGTTCAGAGTGGCTGCGAGAGCGACCTCAGAGGCGTCGCTCTCTACCTGAAAGGGGACGGATTCATCCACCGCCCACATGGCGGCTTTGCAATGTCCTCCTTGATGCAGATGAAGGCCTGGCGGGCCTCAGCTGACAGTGGGAAGAGTGTGGTCTTAAATAGTGGGCGGGCTTTGTCCGCATACTGAGGGACCCACTGGGCATAATAAGAGAAAAATCCCAGGCACCTCTTGAGGGCCCTGGGACAATGAGGAAGAGGGAGTTGTAAGAGGGGGTGCATACGGTCCGGGTCGGGGCCCAGGACTCCGTTTTCCACGACATAGCTGAGGATGGCTAGTCTAGTAGTGCGGAAAACGCATTTCTCCGTATTATAGGTGAGATTGAGTTTCTGGGCGGTTTGGAGAAATCGGTGGAGGTTGGCGTCGTGGTCCTGCTGATCATGGCCGCAGATGGTGACATTGTCCAAGTACGGAAACGTGGCCCGCAGCCCGTACTGGTCCACCTTTCGGTCCATTGTTCGTTGGAACACCGAGACCCCATTCGTGACGCCAAAGGGGACCCGGAGGAATTGGAAGAGGCGGCCATCTGCCTCGAACGCCGTGTAGAACATAGAACATAGAACATTACAGCACAGAACAGGCCCTTCGGCCCTCGATGTTGTGCCGAGCCATGATCACCCTACTCAAACCCACGTATCCACCCTATACCCGTAACCCAACAATTCCCCCCCTTAACCTTACTATTAGGACACTACAGGCAATTTATCATGGCCAATCCACCTAACCCGCACATCTTTGGACTGTGGGAGGAAACCGGAGCACCCGGAGGAAACCCACGCACACACGGGGAGGACGTGCAGACTCCACACAGACAGTGACCCAGCCGGGAATCGAACCTGGGACCCTGGAGCTGTGAAGCATTTATGCTAACCACCATGCTACCATGCTGCCCATGCTGTAGTGGTGGTCCTCCGGGCGGATTGGGAGCTGGTGGTATGCAGACTTCAGATCCACCGTGGAGAAGATGCAGTACTGGGCGATCTGATTAACCATGTCTGCAATTCTGGGGAGGGGGTACGCATCGAGGTGCATGAACCGGTTAATGGTTTGGCTATAATCAACCACCATTCCGAGCTTTTCCCCGGTCTTGACGAGCACCACCTGAGCTCTCCAGGGGCTATTACTGGCCTCTATGATTCCCTCATGTAGAAACTGCTGGACTTCGGCTCTAATAAATACCCTGTCCTGCAGGCTATACCACCTGCTGTGAGTGGCTACGGGTTTGCAGTTTGAAGTGAGGTTAGCGAAGAGTGGAGGGGGGTCAATTTTTAGTGTCGCTGGACTGCAGATAGTGAGTGAAGGTAGGGGTCCGCCGAAGCTGAGTGTGAGGCTCTTGAGGTTACATTGGAAATCGAGTCCAAGTAAGAGTGGGGCGCAGAGTTCGGGGAGTACGTATAGCTAGAAATTAGAGTAGCTGGTGCCCTGAATCGTTAGGGTCGCGACGGTGCGCCCTTGTATGTGGACTGAGTGTGAGGTTCGGTTTGGTTGATGGCCAAGATGGCGGCCCCCGTTGATCGCACGTGGCGGGTGCTGGAGAAGATGGCATCCAAGGTGGCGGCCCCATGACTCGCATGTGGCCGGCCGCGTGGAGGAGGGTTGCCAAGATTGCGGCCCCCATGACTCGCACATGTCGGATGGGGGCGGAGTCGGCAGACACGCTGCAGCATTACGGGGCCTGTGAGTTTGGGAGGCGAGTGCCCTAGACTGCGGGGGAGTTTGGCGTTTTCGATCTTGCCAGACATACTCGGGCATATTGTCCTTTGCGACCGCAGTTGCTGCAGGTCGCGTTGCGGGCCGGGCACTGCTGCCGTGGGTGCTGGGGCTGGCCACAAAAATGGCACGCTGGTGCTCCAAAGTGGGTGTGCGGCCGCGCGGCACAGGCCTGGGGCAGTCATGGTCAGGGGCCCACGATGGGGTCGCTTGGTCCGCGGGGAATGAGTTCATACTGCAGAACGCGACCTCTATAGTCGTGGCTAACTCTACAGTGTCCTCCAAGTTCTGGGCCCCTTTTTCAAGCAATCGCTGGCGCACATAGTTGAACCTGAGCCCTGCAACGTATACATCACGTACAGCGAGTTCCATATGCTGAGATGCTGTTACAGCCTGAAAATTGCAGTCCTGAGCAAGGGCTTTTAAATCGCTCAGAAAGTCTTCCAGCGACTCTGCGGGGCGCTGGCGGCGGGTCGTGAAAATGTGCGGCGCGTAGACCTCGTTAATCGGCCGCACGTACAGTCGGTCGAGCATAGCTAGAGCCTCAGTATATGAGGTGGTACAATTGAGTTGCGTAGAGATACGATGGCTCACCCGTGCGTGCAGTAGGCTGAGTTTCTGCTCCTCTGTAGTCTCGGATGTGCTTGATTCAGCCAGGTAGGCCTTGAAACATCGAAGCCAATGTAGGAAGATTTCCTTCACCTCTGCAGCCTGCGGGTCGAGTTCTAGTCGGTCAGGTTTGAGGGCTGATTCCATAGTAGTTTTCTTCAAGTTTTCTAAGACTATTAAATTGATGTGACCATCAATTCAGTAGACACACGATTGGAAGTAAACTGTGGTTTTAATAGTCTTACAACTGAGCCTGCCTGCGACCAGAGGAACTGAGAGCAGGCTTACGGTTGCAACACTTTATACTTCCGGCAGTGGGAGGGGCCAAGGGTGGAGCCCTGTACAAGCTCCTCATCTCCCCCTATGGGCAGAGCCGTGCAACGGCTCACATACAGAGCCCACAAGGACATAATATAATGCAATGCAATACAGTGTGAATTACAATACAGTATAATTCACCACAGGAATCAATTGTGTTCCACGTGGTACTGGCTAGCCCTTTAAGGGTTGTCGAATTGGATAAGGTGCAGCGCCAGTTTTGCTGTCGTGGAAGTCCATGAATCCTGCTCCGGTGTCAGCACTTACCCTCAGGAACGGAGAATCCGGCTGTGGATGTTTCCCAATCGCATCAGTGTGAATGTACAATTTCTACTGACCTCAGTCAACAGAGTGACAGATAACAGTGTACCACCTGCTCAAAGCATTGCACATGCATCTTTTCACCAGGATCTCCAGTTGACATCGGGTTTGGTGTTTCAGTTTCTCATCGACCATATGGAGCAGCCAGAGCTGCAGACCTGACAAGCCGTCTTTAAAAAAATTTGGATCAGTCAGGCTGAGAGTTTGGATATCTTTGAAGCCGCCTGTCAGTGTCGGTTTCACTTGCCGTGGCTGCTTTGCTTTCGACCCTCAGCCAGCGTCGCTCACCAACAAAACACAAAGTTTCCTGAAGGTGAGACAAAGGGTAGTCGTTGGTAACAAAGGGTAGTCATTGGTGAAGCCTGTGCAGCGGCCACTAATCCAGCTGAGAGAAGCTACAAAGGGCCTCATATTGCTACCTGAACATTGGTAGAGCAGCGTTTTGACATGTTGAAGATGCAATTCCAATGCCATGACAGACCTAATGGAACACTCCAGTACACTCCTCAGTATTATCTGCTGTGTGCTCCAAGTATTTCTTTCTCTTCCTAACCTGATCGCTAAGCCTTGGTGCATACACAACATCCACAGTGGAGGTGGAGGCAGCCTGCTGACGGCTATACCCTATTGCCTGTGATGGATTCAGTGGGTGTGCTCTAGAAGGCAAAGACCTGGAGGGTCTCTTGCTGTAGAGCAGGTGGACCCTCTTAGGCCTGTGGAGCTGGAGGTGATGAAGCCACAGGAAAACGAGATTAGGGTCAGTTGTAGTCAACAGGGTGGATGGTCATGCAGTGTCTACCCGCTAGAGAATGGGCTCCTGGAGTGAGATTGCGGTGCCCAGGCACCATTCACATTGCCACCAATGCCAACAGTGATGGAGTGCAATGCCTACAGCAGCACAGACACTGTGACCTGGACCAAGGTCTCTTTGGCAGCTGCCATTCCACTCGTGCTGACCTTGGTGCGTTGGCATGCCGACGCTATCGCCTCAGACTGAAACTGGGCGACTCCTTCACCATCTGTCGCAATCTGAAGAATGCAGTTGACATCCCTTTGTGACATCCCCTGCTTTCGATGAAGCACCTCCTGTTGAGTTAGGACCAAATCCGGCATCCCTTCATCAGACCCGGCATGGTAGTACAGTGGTTAGCACTGTTGCTTTACAGCGCCAGGGTCATAGGTTCGATTCCCGGCTTGGGTCACTGTGCAGAGTCTGCACGTTCTCCCCATGGCTGCGTGTGTTTCCTCCGGTTTCCTCCCCCAAGTCCTGAAAGATGTGCTGTTAGTTGAATTGGACATTCTGAATTCTCCCTCAGTGTACCCAAACAGGTGCCGGAATGTGGTGACTAGGGGATTTTCACAGTAACTTCATTGCAGTGTTAATGTAAGCCTACTTGTGACAATAATAAAGATTATTATTAGCAGAATCCTGGCCTCCGGCAATCCTCCAAGTGCCGGTTACCATGGATGTCCCTGCCTCTGCCTGCCTGCTGTGGAGCAGATTGTGTTCACCAGTCTGTGATTCCAAACCTGCTCTAGAACTGGGTCCTACCGACGTGTCTCTGTAATGGTGGAGTGTGTGAACGAGCATTGTGTCTTCTCAATGACTTTGTTCCGCATCCTCATCTGCGGTGTACTCGGGGCTGGAGATGAAGGTTGGCTCGTGCTCTCCCTGGGGTGCTGTGCACAGATGCCTATGAAAGAGAGGAAAGAAATTTAGTGCATGCCAGACGACTCGGAAAAAGGTCAGTGGACTCATAGTATCATTGTCTGAGGGCTCAGATAGTGCTGGACCCTCACTTGGTTGTGCCCAGCCCACCTCACCATCACCACATGAAATACCCTGGTTCTCTTGCTCAGCCCAACTGCCCACTCCTCAAGGGGAGTGAGGGCCTTTATTTTGGCTGTGCCACCAATGGGCGAGTTTGTCCTTCATAAACACAGATAGAGAGAGTATGACCAGGACACATGCCAGGGCAGAAGATAAGGATACCTGTGTGGGTGGCGAGTGGAGACCTCCAAGGGAATGAGGGTGCAAGCTACCACAGGATATAAACCCAGAAGAAGATTTGAAGATGTGTGTGAGAGATCACGGGTGATGGCCCAATGAGCCGGCAGTGTGTGAGTGCCTTGCAGACTGTCATCCTGTGAATATCTTGTGAGTGTGTGAGTCCAGGCGGTTAATAAGGTGTCTCACTGAGGCATAACTGAACTTGGGGGTTGGGGGAGAATGTTTATTGGCTTTGGGGGCAATCTCTTGCTTGGAGCAGTGTGTTGGCATGAAGACACTGAGAAACCTGCGTGAGTACAATTTTAATATGGTGCCCAGAGCGATGATGCACTGAGGTCACAGTAGGGCGGGTGAATCAGAGACCACACGCTGGTGATACAATTTTTTTCTCTGGCTGATGCCTGTTCCATTTAAAAAAAAGTCTTTACTCAGCAATGTGGTTGACTCTTAAATTCCTTCTGAAATGGCCCAGCAAGCCATTCAGTTGTATTCAACTACTACGAAAACACAAAAAAGGAATGAAAGTGGACGGACCACCCGACATTGACCCAGGCACCAGAAACCACAATGGCAAACCCAGCCCTGTCGACCCTGCAACGTCCTCCTTACTAACACCTGGGGGCTTGTGCCAAAGTTGGGAGAGCTGTCTCTAGTTTAGCAATAGCCTGACATAGTCATACTCACAGTATCATTCCTCACAATGTCCCAGACATCACCAGCACCATTCCTGGGTATGTCCTGTCTCACCGGCAGGACAGAGCCAGTAGAGGTGGCGACACAGTGGTATACAGTTGGGAGGGAGTTTCTCTGGGAGTCTTCAACATCAACTCTGGACCTCATGAAGTCTCATGGCTTCAGGTTAAACATGGGCAAGGAAACCTCTTGCTGATTACCACGTACCGGCCACCACCAACTGATGAATCGGTGCTCCTCCAGGTTGAACACCACGTGTAAGAAGCACTGAGGGTAGCAAAAGTGCAAAATATGCTCTAGCTGAGGGACATCAATGTCCATCATCAAGATTGGCTCGGTAGTACCACCACAGACCAAGCTGGCCAGGTCCTAAAGGACATAGCTGCTAGACTGGGACTGCAGCAGGTGGTGAGGGAACTAACAAAAGGGCAAAACATACTTGACTTCATCCTCACCAACATGTCTACTGCAGATGCATCTCTGTCCATCACAGTATCAGGCGAAGTAACTATTGCACATTCCTTGTGGAGACAAAGCCCCATCTTCACATCGTGTTTTGTGGCACTACCACCCTGCTAAATGGGATAGACTCCGGACAGATCTAGAAACTCAAAACTGGGCAGCTATGAGGTGCTATGGGCGACCAGCAGCAGAAGAATTGTATTCAACCACAATCTGCAACCTCATGGCCTAGCATATCCCCCACTATACCATAAGACCATAAGACATAGGAGCAGAATTAGGCCACTCGGCCCATCGAGTCTGCTTCACCATTCAATCATGGTTGATATTTTTCTCATCCCAATTCTCCTGCCTTCTCCCCTTAACCCCTGACCCCCTTAATAATCAAGAATCTATCTATCTTTGTCTAAAAGACACTCAGTGATTTGGCCTCCACAGCCTTCTGCAGCAAAGAGTTCCACAGATTCACCACCCTCTGGCTGAAGAAATTCCTCCTCATCTCTGATTTAAAGAATCGTCCATTTAGTCTAAGATTGTGTCCCCTGGTTCTAGTTTTTCCTACGAGTGGAAACATTCTCTTCACTTCCACTCTCTCCAGGCTTCGCAGTGTCCTGTAAGTTTCAATAAGATCCCCCTTCATCCTTTGAAACTCCAGCGAGTACAGACTCGTAGTCCTCAACCACTCCTCATATGACAAATTCTTAATTCCAAGAATCATTCTTGTGAACCTCCTCTAGACCCTTTCCAAGGCCAGCACATCCTTCCTCAGATATGGAGCCCAGAACTGCTCACAATACTTCAAATAGGGTCCGGCCAGAGCCTTATACAGCCTCAGAAGTGCATCCCTGCTCTTGTATTCTAGCCCTCTTGAATGAATGCCATTAACACCAAGCCATTAACAACCAACCCTGTTTCAATGAAGATCACAGGACAGCATGCCAAGGGCAACATCAGGCAGACCAAAAAATGAAGTGACAACCTGGTGAAGCTGCAACACAGGACTGCTTGTGTGCTAACAGCATAAGCAGCAAATAATAGACAGTTAAGTGATTCCACAACAAATGCCTCAGATCTAAGCTCTGCAGTCTTGCCACACCCAACCGTGAATGGTGGTGGACAATAAAACAACTCACTGAAGGAGGAGGCTCCACAAAGATGCCCATCCTCAATGATGGAGGAGCCAGCACATATGCGAAAAGACTAGGCTGAGTGCCGAGTGGATGATCCATCTCTGTTTCCTCTGGAGGTCCCCTGAATCACAGATCCCAGTCTTTAGCCAATACAATTCACTCCACGTGATATCAAAAAATGGCTGGAGGCACTAGATACTGAAAAGGCTATGGGGCCTGACAATATCCCGGCAATGGTATTGAAGACCTGTGCTCCAGAACTTGCCATACCCCTAGCTAAGCTGTTCCAGCATAGCTACAACACTAGCAATGTGGAAAAGATGTGACATATCCAACCTAGTGAATTACCGCCCTCTCAGCCAACTGTCCATCATCAGCAAAGTGATGGAAGGAGTCATCAACAGTGCTATCAAGCGGCACTTACTCAGCAATAACCTGCGCATGGATGCTCAGTTTGGGTTCCGCCAGAGTCACTCAGCTCCTGACCTCATTACAACCTTGGTTCAAACACGGGCTAAAGAGCTGAATGCCAGAGGTGAAGTGAGACTGACTGTCCTTGTCAAGGCAGCATTTGATCGAGTATAGCATCAAGGATGCCTAGCTAAAGTGGAGTCAATGGGAATTGGGGAAAACTGCGCTGTTTGGAGTCATACCTGACACAAAGGAAGATGGTTGTGGTGGTTGAAAGTCAATCATCTCAGCTCCAGGACATCACTGCAGGAGTTCCTCAGGGTAGTGTCCAAGGCCCAACCATTTTCAGCTGCTTCATCAATAACCTTCCTTACATCATAAGGTCAGAAATGAGGGCAGCATGTGGCTCAATGGTTAGCACTGGGACTCCAGCGCTGAGGACATGGGTTGAAATTCTGGCCCTGGGTCACTGTCCATGTGAAGTTTGCACATTCTCCCCATGTCTGCGTGGGTTTCACCCCCACAACCCAAAGATGTGCTAGTTAGGTGGATTGGCATACTAAATTGCCCCTTAATTGGAAATAAAAATAATTGGCTACTCTAAATTTATAAAAAGAAAATAAACCAAAAAAATAAGGTCAGAAGTGGGGATGTTTGCAGATGACTGCACAATGTTCAGCACCATTTGCAACTCCTCAGATAATGAAGCATCCATGTCCAAATACAGCAAGACCTGGACAATATCAAGTTACATTTGCAACACGCAACTGCCAGGCAATGACCATCGCCTACTAAAGAGGATCTAACCACTGCCCCTTAACATTCAATGGCATTACCATAGCTGAATCCCCCACAAACAACATCCTGGGGGTTACCATTGATCAGGAACTGAACTGGACTGGCCATATTAATACTATGGCTACCAGGGCAGATCAAAAGCAAGGAAGCCTACGGTGAGTATTTCACCTCCTGACCCCCCACCCTCTCCAAAGGCTGTCCATCATCTACAAGGCACAAGTCAGGAGTGTAATGGAATACTCTCCACAATAGTGACGTTTAAGGGGCATCTTGACAAATACATGAATAGGATGGGAATAGAGGGATACGGACCCCGGAAGTGCAAAAGATTTTAGTTTAGACGGGCAGCATGGTCAGCACCGGCTTGGAGGGCTGAAGGGCCTGTTCCTGTGCTGTACTTTTCTTTGTTCTTTGTTCTTGCCTGGATGAGTGCAGCTCCAACAACACTCAAGAAGCTCGACACTATCCAGGACAAAGGAGCCCACTTGATTGCTCTCCTTCCACAAAATTCACTCCCTGCACCACCGACAAACAGTAGCAGCCTTGCATACCATCTTCAAGATTTAGAACATAGAATATAGATGCACTGCAGTATCTCACCAAGGTTCCTTAGACAGCGCATTCCAAACCCACGACTACTACCATTTAGAAGGACAAGAGCAGCAGATACCTGGGAACCCCAATACATGGAGGTTCCCCTCCAAGTCACTCAGAACCCTGACAAAATCCTGGAACTCCCGCCCTAACAGCACAGTGGGTGTACCCACACCTCAGGGACTGCTGTCGTTCAAGAAGGCAGCTCACCACCACCTTCTGAAGGACAACTAGGGATGGACAATAAATGCTGATCTAACCAGCGACACCCACATCCCGTAAATGAATTTGAAAAAATAAGCCAAGAAGTGGTTAATACGGAACAAAATGTTGGCCAATGTGGCTGATGGGAAAACACCGCTTTTCCTGCTCCTCATGCACTTCGTGAGCGGAGGGGAATATCCTGCCCTGTGTTTTTGATTTTAAAGCTAAGTTGTTCATGTAAATTGTGAACAGTGGCCGATACAAGCCAGTCAGCCCGACACTGATGGTGGGGAAATGTTAAAAGAAAATAACCTAGGGAAAAAAATACTTGGCTTCTGTCTAATAAATGGACGTCAGCACGAATTGTTAAAGCTACATTGCATTTGTCTCATCTGCTTGATCCCTTTGATAAAATAACAAGAGTGTGTTGATCAGGATAGAATGGTTGATGTTTTGTATATAGATTATCAAAGGGCATTTGGCAAATTACCACATAATAGCAAAAAGGCAAAGGGACAATGGCAACATGGGTGTAAAATCAGCTTAAGGACAAAACAGCCAAACAAGGAACGATCAATTGTTTTTCAGGCTGGACGGGAGTATACAGTGGCCCAGGGTTGGTACTGGGGCCACTGCTCTGTCCGATATATATTAATGGTCTGGATTTGGATATACAGGGCTGAATTTCAAAAAATGCCGAAGGTACAAAACCCAAATATGTTGTAAGCAATGAGGAGGGGAATGACAGACTTCAGGAAGATATGGGCAGGCAAATGATACATTGAAGCTAAGTGTGCAAAGTGAAAAATGAAATGAAAATCGCTTATTGTCACGAGTAGGCTTCAATGAAGTTACTGTGAAAAGCCCCTAGTCGCCACATTCCGGCGCCTGTCCGGGGAGGCTGGTACGGGAAACATTTTGGTCGGAATTTTAAAGGATCAGGAGCCGGGGAGCCCTGGGGTTCTATGGGTACAAATCTTTAACAAGTTGGGAAGGCAGCTAACAAAGAAATACAGGTTTCCCCAGCTTAATTGATTCATTCACAGGATGTGGAGAACAGTGTTTGTTAATTCCCAATCGTCATTGAGAAGGTGGAGCTGAGTCCACCTGCATCTGCAGTCCATCTGGCGTAGGTACACCCACAGTGCTGTAAGGGAGGGAGTTCCAGGATCTTGACTCTGTAACCATGAACGAATAATGATCTATTTTCAAGTCAGGGTGGCCTGTGGCCAGGAGGGAAATGTGGATCAGGTGGCATTCTCAAGAATATGCTGCTCTTGACCTTCTAGGTAGCACATGTTTAGAAGGTGCTGTGGAAGAAGGCTCCGTGAGTTGCTGCAGTGCATCTCATAGATGACACACACTCCTGCTACTATGCATCAGTGGTGGATGGAGTGAATGTTTAAAGTGGTGGATAGAGTGAACATTTAAGATAGTGGATGGAGTGCTGATCAAGTGGGCTACTTTGTCTTGAATGGTGTTGAGCTTCTTGAGTGTTGTTGGAGCAGTCGACCAGGCAAGTGAGGAGTATTCCATCACAACCCTGACTTGTGCTATGTCGATAGTGGACAGGCTTTGGGAGTCAGAAAGTGAGTTGCTCGCCACAGAATTCCCAACCTCTGACCTGCACTTATAGCCACAGTACTTGTATAATAATCTTTATTAGTGTCACAAGTAGGCTAACATTAATGCTCCAATTAAGTTAGTGTGTAAATCTCTATACTCGGGCGCCTGCTAACTTACACAGAGGGAGAATTCAGAATGTCCAATTCACCTAACAAGCACGTCTTTCGGGACATGTGGAAGGAAACCGGAGCGCCCGGAGGAAACCCACGCAGGCACGGGGAGAACATGTAGACTCCGCACAAAGCTGGGAATTGAATCCGGGGCCCTGGAGCAGTAAAGCAACGGTGCTAACCATTGTGTGACCGTGCCATCCATGTTTGACTCCCGGTTCAGCACACAAACCCGTTGAACAGATTTAAATTCTCTACTGAGGGCAGTTATCACTTTTAAGTTAGCAAGTGGTCTTCTGAAGACATTCTTTTCATGCAGAGAGAGATCAAAATTACACCTTGGGTGCGATTCTCCGATGCCGCGCGGCATCGGGAAAGCCGTCGTGAACTCGGCCGAGTTCCACGACGGAGTGAAACGGCCCTGTTCCTGATCGATTCTGGCCCCGGAAATGGGCTAGAAGCGGGGCCGCGGGAAACATGGGGGGGGGGGGGTGACATCTGAAGGCCGCGACGCCTGAATGACGCCCGAATGACGCTGCTCCGTGTCATAAAAGGGCGCGAGCGACGACAAGAAGGGAGGGGGTGAAAATATCGGAGCCATGGAGGGCCGCCCCGAGGTTCGGTGAGACTGTGCGAAGGGCCTGGCGTGAGGTGGGCACGGCAGTCAGTGCTGTGGGGCAGACCCCTCGGTCTGGGGAGCAGTGCAGCAAGAAGCTCCACGACCTCACCAGGGCTGCCAGGGTAAGTGCCACGAGGGTGCCCCTGGGTCACAACCATCCCCCCCATGTCCCTCATCACCCACCTCCCCCCCGTGCACGAGGGGAAGGGGGAGGGGGGGCCAGAGTGAGTGGAGGGTGGTTAACAAAGTTGTCACAGACCCACATGAGCGCTGCGACCCCCTGGAGAGATGCCATGGTGTAGCTGCAACTTTCCCCCCAACCTGTGCCAATATCTGAATGCCCTGATGATACCTGCCGAATTGTGATGATCTATCTATGCCCCTCCCAACAGGACAAGACTGCTCACAACAGCCGGGAGCGCAACAGAACCGAAGGGGGTTCACCCATTATGCACCCCCTGACAGTGTTTGAGCAGAGGGCACTGGACCTTGCTGGGGGATCTGTCACCTGGGAGGTCGCACAATGCGAGGTTGGAGGTGCAGAACCAAGTGAGACAACCCTGCATGACAACCCGCCCCAGCCCATCCTCTGTCCCCTCACACTCTGTCCACTGGACCCCCCATCCTCTGTCCCCTCACACTCTGCCCACTGGACCCCCCATTCTCTGTGCCCTCAAACTCTACCCACTGGACCCCCCACCCTCTGTCCCCTCAAACTCTACCCACTGGACCCCCCATCCTCTGTGCCCTCACACTCTGCCCACTGGACCCCCATCCTCTGTCCCCTCACACTCTACCCACTGGACCCCCCATCCTCTGTGCCCTCACACTCTACTCACTGGACCCCCATCCTCTGTCCGCTCACACTCTACCCACTGGACCCCCATCCTCTGTGCCCTCACACTCTACTCACTGGACCCCCATCCTCTGTGCTCTCACACTCTACTCACTGGACCCCCATCCTCTGTCCGCTCACACTCTACCCACTGGACCATCCTACGCCCGGCCGAGCGTGTCTAACTAACCCCGTATTATTCTGTTCCCTAGGGCATGCTGACGAACGTCCAGGGCCGTCTGCTGCCACACACAGGCACCCATCCGCCACGACCACCACACCCAGGGCCGCACGCCAGAGGGTGGCAGGAGGTCAGCCAGGAGTGCCATCCTCCAAATTGGGGACTCTCGAGCAGGACGCACACAGGACGGCGACGCAGTCAACAGACTCAGCTGAAGGAGAACCAGACATGGGCCGCGTGGGCCCTATGCTGGGATATGACTGGGACGAGGACACTGCTGATTTTTTGACAGACGAGGATCCACCATCCCAGAGAAACTCACCTCGGTTGGCCAATTAAGTGATGAGACTCCTGGGTCACGGTCTGGTGTGCACCACACAGCTGAGCCGGTACAGCAGGTGGAGGTCGGAGCAGCCGAGGGGCTGGATGGTCGGAGTGCGGCCCAGGCCCAGCATCCAGCTGGCGACCAGACGTTTCCTGGGTTCCTGGATTTACTCGACCCACCTGGACAGCCGACGCATTTTGAAACCCAGGGACACAATGACGGGATGAGGGCTGTCTTCCAGCAGCTGCAGACGCAGTTAGAGGAGTCAAACCACGTCCAGGAGCAGGGAGTGGTGCCGCTCATGGCAGCCGCCCAGGCCGACACCGCACGGGTGGCGTCCGCGGTCGAGGCAATGGGTGAAACGGTTTCGGCCATGGGTCAGGTTATGCAAGGCATTGGGCTTAATGTGCACACATCATCCATGGCCCTGGAGAGGGTTGCCCTCTCACAGGCAGCAATGCGCCAGAGCCAACATGACATTGCCTGCGCGCTACAGGCCCTGGCCGAGTCTCACCAGGCCATGGCACAGTCCCAGCAGTCAGTCGCGGAGAGCATCAACCGCCTGACGCATGTGCTGGATGGCGTCGCGCACTCACAGGTTGAGTTCGCACAGTCCCTGGCGGGAATGTCTCCTCCCTGGACTCCGTCTCAGCGAACCTTCGGACCCTGGTCGATACGGTTGCAGGCCTCCAGGACTGGCAGTGCCAGGTGTAGGTGGGGCGACGGGGCATCTCTCCGCTCGCACCTCTGTCCCACAGTGAGGCCCGGGGGCCACAGGGCTCCCCGAGGGAGGAGGAGGTTCTGGGGCCCGTCCCATTAACTCCATCACGGGATGTCCCTGAACGCTCGGCCTCTCCCCGTTCCATCCCTGGTGCATCGGGTGGTCAGCGGGCAGAGCAGGGTGGCACCACATCATCTGAAACGCCCGCGGAGCAGCCTGGCCCATCAAGGCCGGTCGCCCCAGGAAACAAGTGCCGACGGAGAGACATGTCGCAGGGCGTGATTCTCAGCAGTCCGTCTCAACTCCTGCTGTACCATTTGGGGATTCACTTAGATGTAGTGGTAGGGCCCGTAAGGCAATGAAGAGGGACACATAGTAAGTTGGCACGGGTGAAGGGCACAGTTTAGTTGTAGGGGCTCCGATTCCTCCACCAGGACATCTCCCCTCTGCATTGCAATGTTGTGCAGTGCACAGCATACCACAACAATGCGAGCGACCCTCTTAGGCTTGTACTGCAGGGCCCCTCAGGAGCGGTCCAGGCACCTGAATCGCATTTTCAGAAGACCAAAGCAGCGCTCCACCTGGTTGCTGCATGGGCCTCATTGTAAAGGGTCTCCGCGTTGGTCTGAGGCCTCCTTATAGGCATCATCAGCCAAGACCTCAGTGGATAACCCCTGTCGCCCAGCAACCAACCCCCCAACCCCTCAGCCGGGGGTGGGGGGGGGGGGGGGGAGTGGGGGGGGGGGGTCCCTCAAACATAGCAGGGATGAATGACTGCGCAAGAATGTACGCATCATGCACACTCCCAGGGAACCTTGCGCACACGTGCATGATCTTCATGTGGGTGCCGCATACCACCTGGGTGTTCATGGAGTATGTCCCCCTCCTGTTTGTGAATACTTGCCTGTTGCCTGCAGGTGGGCGCATGGGGACGTGAACACAATTGATTGCCCCCTGCACCATCGGTATCCCGGCCACGCTAGCAAATGCACGGGCTCGTGAGTCTTGAGTTGCTCGATCCTCGGAAAGGTGATGTAGCGATCGGCGATGGCATAGAGGGCGTCGGTCACATCCCGGATACACCTGTGGACCGATGCCTGCAAT